>NW_028281043.1:320000-587500 GCF_059751285.1 Brachycentrus maculatus | reverse complement strand
TAGAGCTGTCCAAGACAATGATTACTCTCGAGTGATAGTTGACGTCAGGGGACTTAACATGACAAGCACAGAAGACAAAATAGGTAAATGGTATATGTATAATACACAAGCAAATGGTAATGGAATTTGCTCATTTGGACAGTAAAATTACTCATGATGGTCGATTAAAATAAGAAAAAGTAAGCCTGATGAAACAAAGAAGAATAACATTCAATAATAATTCAATTGAAAAAATCTAATACCATAAGTTTAAATATTAAAAAAATACCTTCATTAACTCTCAAGTCTGGAGCATATTGCTATATGGAAGCGAAACGTGAACTATGGGGCAGGCGTAACAGGGGTAGATGGAGGCGTTTGAGATGTGGTGATACAGGCGTATGTTAACGATTCATTGGTCAGAACATGCAAGGAACAACCAGATTTTAAACAGGACTGGAGAGTTCTAGAATCATTACTAAACAATTAACACAACAGCGAGCCGAACGGATCGACCATAATATAAGACACCCAGGCCTGCTTCTAACGATTGCGGAAGACATGTGCGAAGGCACAAACTACAGAGGACGACCCCGCATAACCTACATGGACCAAATTATCTCCGACATGCGTTGTAACGGGTACGCAGAGTTGAAGAGACGGGAGGAGACTGACCATGAAAGACCAAACCAATCATCACAAAGGTAACCATCACCCCGAAGAAGAAATACAAAAGTTATAGAATAACCAAACGACTCAGATCTTCTTTATGAATGTGTCAAGAGATTGTTGTATGCCCCTCTTTATCATTGTTCTGATGGAGAGTTCTATAACATAACGTGTCTTTTTCGATCGCCCTACTTACTCGAGATATACTTTTTTCGATTCTCATTCATTCATGAAAGCCAAAAATTTATCAAGATATATGAATGCTTCATTCATTATTTTTTTATCGTCAAAGTCTTTACGATTTTAACCTCTTCCTCGCCTTCATTTTCTATTTCATTTACTTCTTGTTGTTAAATTAGGTATTCATTCGACAAAGGCCCTGAATACAATTTTAGTTTGTGACGTCCGACTTTAGATTATTCATTTATTTACAATCCAACATCTCTACAAAGTACGTATGAGTCCACAACTGCAATCTATGTTGGATTGAAAAAGCTGTTATTTGATTGATCAGTTATCTAAGTTCCAAAAACTTGACTATTGTGGTTGTCAAACATGGGTAGAATGTTGAATGGTGTAAAGTGATCACTAAACCAGCCTATGACAGGTAAAAAGCCATGTAAATAAGTAGACTTCCATATTCTTCTTCATCTATGTTCAGATATAAAAAAAAATGCTTAAAATTTGACGTTAACTTAAAATTTGACGTTAATTTATTGACAACATTTTTTGTTCACAAAAAATCTTTGTTCCCAAATGTGGGTTTCTCCACTATTTTTTGGATCTCCTATATTAATTATTAGTCTCTTGACTAACCTACCTTTTACAAGTCATAAGCCCTGTTAATACTCAGACTTCCATATTCTTCTTCATCTATGTAGGGGTGTCAAAAAAATAAAACTAACTCCTAAGTGGTAAAAAACCTATTTGTGAACAAGTATTTAGACACACTTAAAATATTTAAAAAAAATCATTCATCTTTAAAACTGTTTCATTTGTCTTTTTCTCGCTGTTTTGGGCGATAGTTTATGGAACAAAAAACGACGGTCGAACATTTTGCGAAGTAGCTAATTATCCGAAAGTCGAGGGCCGCCTGTATATTAATTTGAGGGCTTCATTGCGCAACACTAACAGACGTATGTCGGGTCTAATGAAGATCTGTGGATTTTTCAATTAGCGTTTCACTTGCGCAAGAAAAGCCAGAGAATTAAAATTAAGGTTTTTTTATTGTCCCTTCCACGCGCCAATTTGTCACTTTTGCCTGCAGCGTAAAAATACCGGAAATATATTGCTCCAGCGTGTTCACACATCGCACGGTATGGACCACACCAACGCCGGTTGACGCCGGCGCCAAGGAATTTCAAATGATTTACGGTAGCAACAAAATCTAATACATCAAACGTTATAGTATGGACGGTCGAATTAACCCACGATAAAAAGAGAAATTAAATCTAGTTTTTATTTTAAGTGAAACTATTAATTAAATACGTTATATCCGTTATAATCCGTTAAATCCATTGATATTAAAGTAAATATTCGATTTTTACGATACAATAAAAAAAAATCAGTTGTAAAATAAAACGTAAAATATCACTTTGGTGGTAAAATCTATCCATTTTATTTTGAATTTTACTTAGTAAATTCCGCTTTCTTAAATTCTATTGTGACACATGTTATAACGAATTCCGCATCATTTTCAAACACCGTATGTGTAGCCAATTCTAAATTTTAGAGCTGTGTTTTAGAGACTCTAAAATTTAGACTGAGCTCCACATACGGAGTTTGAAAATGACGTGGAATGCATTGAAACACGTATCACAATAGGTTTTAAGAAATAGTGAAAAGAAAAAAGTAGAAAAGGTAAAAAAAATTGATACACACGAATTATTAAGAGTAGAACAGTGGTCCAAAATTAAATTAAATTAAAATTGAAAACATTATATAATTGAAAGCATTTCATGCGCCTATGGTAATATAAGGTATGTCAAATAATTCGGGATAAATCTTGCATAAGGGTCTGTGCTAATAAAAATATATTGATTACAACTGTAGTGTAATGGCCCTGCCATTTCTCATTCGCACTTTTATTGTCCCTTTTAGAAAGTCGAGAGACTCGTCATTTGCTTGCAATATGTTGTCCGGCTTTGGTATACGTTCCCATGGCCATCATAAATCGGTACAATATTTTATGATTCCCTATCCTAAAGCAAGAGGGTTTTTAATATAGTCTAATTTGGTATTTCGTGAGAGTCGGGTGTAACATAACTTAACAGAGTATTGACTGCCGTATTGTTGTTTCTCAAATAAACATTTATATAAATAGTCGAACCCGTGTTTTTAATTAATACTCGCTTCAGTCCAACCTGCCTCCTGACAAAAGGGGACTAGAGTGTCCTGTTTAATTTGGACGTCATCAAGTGCACGCGTACGCTAATCACAAAGTGTCTTGGCGCACGTAGCACGCGTCATATTACAGTAGATGTTTCCGATGAAGAACCATACGGAAGATCTTTTTAATCAAATCATAAGTATAATAGAAGCAAATTCTACTAACATCTTGATTATAAAATAGACAATCGCAAAATTACAACATTTTGAGTGTGTCCATATACTTCTTCGCAAATCTTGATTATCTCCAATTAGAAGTTATTTTTTACGTTATTCTTTGACATCCCAACATTAAAAAAAATATATATGTAAATCAAAAAGTCAGTTCTTTTAAATTTAATTATGTCGCGATATTACTAGCCAATGCGTTTTTAAAAAGTTACAAATGAATTGATAACATACCTAAAAGGCAATATTCGTGGGAGATCTGGGACCATAAAAACGAAGGACAAACACCACACACTATAATATCACATTTCTTTTTTTATTACGTTAATGCTATTGTTACATAATGTTGCTTTTAAACGCAATCGTTTATTCAAATGAATTAATTCATTTATTTTAATTTAAAATGACGCCGCCGTCTATGGGCAATATGAGAAATGATAATAATAAAAATCCAAATTATTATCTTTAAATATTTTAAAAATACATTCGAAGAAGAATAACACTTCACACACGTGTAGCAATTATCAATTCTACCCATGATATCAATGTAGTGTGGTTGTCAAACCACACTACTAAAATTCTTGAAACTTCTATATGTATGTATATTGTTCAAATTCAAAACATAACTTGAATTTCACTAAAACATCTATGATAACATGAAAAAACCTTTTTATTGAGCAGAAAATCTTACATTTGTATGTGAGTTCCGAATCCTGGATTATATTCACATACACGAGAAACGCTATAAAATATCCATTTAACTTTATTATTTTAGATTAAAATTTTGACTGGTAAATTTATTCAAAACATTTTGAGTGTATCCAAATGCATCGATATACGTGTCACAGTAGAATTTAAGAAATAGTGGTGTTTACTAAGTAAATAAGTTAGTTTTTATTTGCACCTATAGATGAAAACATCTGTACGTTTTCGAAACTAGTCGTGTATAAAAATAAAACTCATTAAATGGTTTATTACAAGTCTTTAATTAAAAAAAAATCAAAGAAAAACTTTGATTAAAATTAATCATGATTTTGTATTTGACTCAACATTGAGAATTGATGTCTGTCTGGTACACTAAATACACGTGTAACCTTCACTATTGTACCCATAATTAACCCTACTTAAAATGTGGAAGTCATATACAGTCAGTTAAAAACCCTTATTTTTAAATAAGTGCAAGGTACTTCCCTAATTATTTCACATACTTAGAGATATATATAAAAACATGATTTTCATTTATAAGGCTTATGATGTAACCAGCTATTTTATTTACGACATTTTAAGCGTGTCCAAATCCTTCTTTATAAATCTGAGTTTCTTCTATTGGGAGTTGATTTTATATTTCGCATCTAATCTATGTTAAGATGTTGAAATTTGAATAGGGCAGTTGTCATCATGTGTAGAATTGTAAATGTTACACTGTATGGAGTGGATTCTTAAACCAGCTTATGACAAATCGTAAGCACTGTAAACACACAGAATTTAGTATTTATCTTTATCAAAAATGTCCTGCCCATTGCCATTTGAGTTTTGCCACGTGATCCATGATATCCTTTACTTCTTACGTTCTTTCCCTGGTATCTTCATTTTCTATATTATCGATCTGGCTTAGACCAAACAAGGATCTTTCCATCGCTGTGTGCACTCGAGGTTCTCTGCATTTCTCTTTGTCGGAGCCATAGTCTCTAATGATACAATGTAATTTAGTAATTAATTATAATAGTTTTGAACATTGATATACACTTATATGATTGAATGGTCTAAAAGTAATATATTGTCACAACGCATTGGTATTTTTTAACGAAAACATCAGTCAGTAGACAGTATTTTTGTTGAAGAAACTATGTATATTCAGCGTTAGGGAGAAGGCTACTAGCATAATAAAGGGTAGAATAACGGCGACACAAAAATGAAATCCAATTCCACGTTAGCGAAAGATACATATCGCACAGTATTTCATTTAGCATTGGACAAAAAACATACAGCACAATACTAACTCCCTACAGAGGAAATATTCAACAAATTATTAATTTAAAATCAATCTACTATACGCTTAAATAATCCTGCATATCGATGAAAGAACCACTTTCACATAATCTAAGAAAATACCTACCAGCTAAGCATACAAATCACAATTAACACATTTATGTATATTTTATACTGAAATTTCTTGGTGGAACTACATTTTATAGAATAAAATAACTACTTTATAGTTTGTTCCACATAAATTTAATTTGACCAGCGAGTGGGTTTTGTCGTAACATCATTAGACAAAAGTCTGAATTATTATTAAACCCTTATTTTCATTAATTGGTGCACTGGTGATCGTTATCAGATGAAGGCAAGGTGATCGCTCCTGCGCTTCAGGGACCAATTCAGGGTTATATTGAATAAATATTAGAATGATAAATCACTAATATTTATGTTTTAAAAATTGAAAGCATTAACTTTGTGGTTCATATTGATATATTATTTCGAGAAATAAAAATACTTTATGTTTTGATCAACTCACATTTTTATTAACCAACTAGTTTCGGCAACAACCTGTTGCCCTCTTCAGGGTTTAATTTATGACAGTCATTACATGTATGACAGTCATGACAGTCATTTAATTTATAACATAATTTATTTAGTCATAAATTAAACCCTGAAGAGGGCAATACATAGGTTGTTGCCGAAACTAGTTAGTTAATAAAAATGTGAGTGGATCAAAACACAAAGTATTTTTATTTCTCAAAATAATATACTAATATTTATTTTCACCCCACCTCCCCTGAAAATCGAACCCGGGACCTCCAGTACGGTAGCCAAGCGCGCTGACCACTACGAGGGCGGACAAGACATTATAACTCCCAGTAGTATAAAATGTACCATTTGACAAAACAATGGTTATAAAAAATGTTTAAATTGATGCTCTTTGAAATTCCAAATTAAAATTACTATGAATACAATCAAAATACAAATAGTAATAAAATTAAATTCAATGCCATCTCGCCAAAGGAGTAAAAATTTATAACTCAATTATGGGTGCGACGTGTCCAATATGTGCATTTACTATGTCATCATCTAATATGTAACTAATATGTGCATTTACTACGTCGCTACGTATTAGCTAAGTTAAACTAGACTGAGTTTTACGATGGTCGCTCTTGCATGCACCGATGCACCTTGTGTGTTTAACGTCACAACGCGAGAGAAATTTCCACGAAGCTGGAGATAAACGAACAAAGCATCCTAGAACCCTGATTTCTGCAAATATAATAAAACATAGGAATTTAATAATATGTCGAGGTAGGAGATATCATAGGAACATACTTTGTGTGATTATTTGTGACACATTTTATCCCCTTACTACAGTTGTAAAACATTGTTAAAGACATAAAAATTAATTACATAAATTATATTCATTTAAAGGAAGAAAAAAACACAAAAAGTAATTGTGATAATATTAATAATAATAAACCATTTTCCGCACCCCAATGGTGCATAGGGCACTGCATCATATAAACGCAGTGTTATCTTGATCGTTTACACATGAAGGAAAGGTCATCAGCCCTCCGCTTCAGGTACCAGTCCAGGATAATATTGAATAAATATTACAGTGAAAAAATCACTTATATTTATTTGACCCCCCCCTGGGAATCGAACCCGGGACCTCCAGAACGGTAGCCGAGCGTGCTGACCATTACTACGGAGGCGGACAAATAATAAACTTTAATAACGGTAATAATAAACTTTATAAAATAAAACAACTTTGTTTTAACCACTTTTTATTGATGTTTTTAATTCATAATTTTTAAATCATTATTTTCATGTGGTGTACGGAGTGTGTATAAGTTTTTGGTAAGGGAAGGGTAATTAACTATGAGTATTTCAGTGTTTTTGAATTTAGTACATAAACCCTGAAGATGACGAGGTTCTTGTCGAAACCGGTTGGATAAAGTGTACCAATAAAAAAAGGTTAAAACAAAGTTGTGTTGTTTTATAAAGATTATAAAATGTGCCACAAAGTATTTGCGAAAAACATTTAGGAAAAAAAAAAATTTGCATCACCTACAAACATAAGCAATATTAATATTGTAAAATAGAAATGTTTAAAAAATTAATTAAATAATAAAAAACACCCTTGTATATTTAAAAAATAAAATAAAAAAAACTTTTATACATTAAATAAAATAAAATTTTTCAATATTTTTCCCTAGTTATGAGCACATATCCGTTCCTTAAGATGACAATGTAAAAAAATCGAAACCGGTTAGAAAAAAGTACAAAAATAAAATTGGTTAAAAACAAACTTAGATTTTTATTTTTTAAAGTATGTAAAATTGTATTCAAATAATCATTTTGGATTGTCTTAGAAACTCAAATGCTCTAGAAACACTATGCACCTTCATAGACGAATAAATTTCAACAACACAATATTTTTTTAATGTAGTTATTATATTCATAATATTAAAAGTGATTTTGTTTATCAAAAGCATTGTTAACATTGTATTTTGGTAATATACCACTCTGATTATCATTCATCGATCACTTTGTGTAATACCACTTAAAAACCTAACCATCCGGTTATTCCAAAATCGGTAGTCATGAAGTTGTGTTTTAAGCGGTATTACACAAAGTGAATGATCAATGATGGAGAGTGCATTATTACCAAGATTTTTGAGTACATTTTTTTAAAAAAAGAAGTAATGAAAATAACATTTTGGAATTTCATTCCTTAATTACGGAATGGTTATTTCGAAACCGGTAGTCGCGAAATAGTATTTTTAAGAGGTAATACCCAAAGTGAATGATAAGGAGAATGTAAAATTAACAAGATTTTTTAAACTTTTTTTTAAATGAAAAAATGAAAACAATAAATTGAAGTTTCATTCCTTGGATTTTAAAATATGAGTATGTTATAAATAAATAAACAAAAAAATCCTAGTTAAAAATTTCTATTGTATTTGTGCAATGAAGTCATTTTTATGAAATATTTAGGAGTATGATGTACCTACGACACAATGCATTTTTCTCTCCGGTGTATGCTTTCATTTATTCCATTATATTATTTAGTATAATACATTCAAAAGCTGATTGTAATGGTCCACAGCAAAGCGGAAGGCCTTTCAAGTTCATGAGATCCTTTTAAATGTGCGCAGTTCATGGGATTCTAGCAAATATAATATTATAAAATATTGTGCCCAGGGATAAAAGTCGAGCGGTCAAGGGTATTTCAAACCGCCCCAGATTGTAAAATGTCCTCTGTTGAATCATATTATAATGAAAATGGACGTACTTCCTTTTATTTGATTTGAGTTTTACGAATTGATTCAATGTGAAAATATTATATTTGAAAAAGAAAATTATAAAATGTTATATTTTAAAATGAAAAGAATAATTTATATTTAAAAAAATATTATTAATATTTTCTTATGGAATTTATTTATACTGAGATTAATGTATATATCACGGGTGGCCAACCCGCGGCCCGCGACGCCCTTAAGTGGTCATTTATGAAGAATATATTTTTAAATCAGTGATATATTTGTAATACACGATTTGATATATCAACAAAATGTATGCCCTCAAGTATTATCTATTAGCTAAGTCATACATGTTGTTATAAAAGGACTGAACAATATCCGTTCGACCTCTCTTCAGCATTGCCAATTTAAAGAAATCTCAAAAAATCTTTAAAACCAGTTAAGGTGTGCAACTTCATTTATAGATTTAGACTAATTAAGTAAGCGAAAAGAAACTTAAATCTCGCACTGAGAGGCCATTGATAAATTTGTTTTATTAAAAATAAAATTGTTAATAATGTTTTATTTATTTGTCCTAATTAAAAATTTCGATTGTTAAATTTTTTTAAATGTTTATTACTATACAAATACATTTTTTGTTGGTTCGATATGTGTTTTCTTCTCACATCTGTTCCTAGTAATGTTTTTTTTCTTCACAATTAACTAATTATACTTTCTGATTAACTCTGTATTCAAATTATTTATAATACTTTCAAAAAAACAATAAGTATGAAATTCGTTGTAATTATTTTTTCCTAATGTCTGTATGCGGCCCTTGGGAAAATTTTAGGTCATCGATGCGGCCCGGGTTCAGTTTGGGTTGGCCAGGCCTGGTATATGTACTTGTAATCGAAAATAGATTTTATCTTAGTGATTCTTAAAAATTAAACTACAGATGTTTTCATCGACAGGTAATTACACAAATTTGAGTGTGTCCAAATACTAGTATTTGGACACATTCAAAATGTTGTAAATAAATTATCTGGTCAAATTATAAGCTTAAATAATAAAAATGAATATTTTATTTTCTGGCGTTTCTCATGTGTGCAATTATAATCCAGAATTCGGACCTCACGTGCTATTAAAAGAGTTTCATCTCGCCAAAAGATGTCTCTAGTGAAGTTCTAGTGATTCAAGAATAATGTTTCAAAATTGGTTCTTATACATAGAACTTCCGAGAATTTGATTAGTGTGGTTGTCAATAATGGGTAGAATTGGTGAATTTTACACGTGTGTAAAGTGATCATTTTAACTAGCCTATGACGGTCGTCAGCCCCGTAAATGCCCAGACTTTCATTTTGTTTTTTATTTATGATGAAATGTCAAAAAATGACAGGTAATTAGTTTTCGTAATCACCTGTAGTTTTTTAAACTAATCTTGGATAATAAAATAAAACTAAATAAATTATACATGTGTTTCATTTTTATTAATCAACATGTCATTCCACAAAGCTAATTCCAAATAAAAAAATAATATGCTTATGGATTAATTCAATTAGAAAATAACGTATTTTATTTTGCTTGGAATGTAAATACCTGTTCATTTCTTCTCTCACTTAGTAATATTCTTGGTAAAAAGTCACTGAGATGAACGAATGTGTGCTTGTAATATTTTAAAGACAGATTAAATATTTTTTAATCAATTCAATAAGAAATCACTAATTTAATTTTGTTTGAAATGTAAATACTTAATTTTTTCCTCGATAATATTTTTGGTAGATGGCCACTAAAATAATATTATATTTGTGAAATCCATTTCAGTTTAATGAATAAATTAAAAAAGAAATTAATCTATTTTATTTTACTTTCAATCAGGTATTTGCCTTATTATTTAGTTTCTACACACATTTATAACATTTTAAGTAAATAGCCACTAAGACGTTGGTATAATAATAATAATAATAAATTTGGATAACTTATATAGCGCCATTTTCGTAAAAAAAAATACCTTAACGGCGCTTCACTGTGAATGAATTGGGGAAAATATTATCGTGGAAACGATTTAGCAAACAAATGTGTTTTTAGTCTTTTTCTAAAGATCATCTCACTCTCATATGTGTAATTGTAATATTTTAAATACATATTTAAGTATAATGAATTTATTAAACGAGAAAAAACCTTATTTTATTTAGCTTAAAATGATAGTTTCTTATCTCACTTAATAACGATTTTTGTGTTATAGGTGGTTACTAAGATGAAAGTATGGTATGTGTGCCCGTAATATTGAATTGATTTTTCATGCGAGTAACATTTCGTTTACCTTTGACATACTCGCACAAGACTTTAATCAAAGGGATCGGTTGTCTGGCTCCAGTGTGTGTACATATAGGGAAGTAGTAGTCGCCCGTGGCCGATATATTAAGGAACTAAAACTTAAGTTATTAATCAAGTCCTCTTTATTTGCTCTCGTGATGAGCAAACCACATTCAACGAAAATTACTTGATGGCAACATTATTGCCAGTATTCCGCTTAAGGCATCCGAAATTTCCTAGATTCATTTGTATATTCCGTATGTTGTGATACAAATATTTACTTTAATAATTGAATTCATATGATATAAGGTTTGGTTGAATTTCAACTAAATTCACATATAAATTTCGTGCTGTATTTTTTTTATTGGCATCTCAAAATAGATGATGAATATTGAAATCTGGCTGTTTACAGTAATAACGACTTGTTATCCCTGTAAACTATTATTGGCTGGTTTAAATGATCACTGAACACATGTGTTAAATTAACCCCTCTACCCATGGTTGACAACCACATACAATAAATTTTTTTGACATCTCATCAAAGATGAAGAAGAATATGGAAGTCTGGGCATTTACGGGGCTTACGACCGTCATAGGCTGGTTTGAGTGATCACTTTACACACGTGTAACATTCACCAATTCTACCCATTATTGACAACCACACTACTCAAATTCTTGGAAGTTCTATATATATATGAACCAATTTAGAAACCTTGTTCATGAATCACTAAAACTTCACTAGAGACATCTATTGGTGAGATGTAAAGAAGCTTTTTATTAAGCAGAAACTCTTATATTAGTATGTGAGATCCGAATCCCGGATTATAATCACACACATGAGAAACGCCAGAAAATACCATTTTCATTTTTATTATTAAGCTTATAATTTGACCAGATAATTTATTTACAACATTTTGAGTGTGTCCAAATACTTGTTCACAAAATCTGGATTATCTCCAATTACAGGAGATATTTTCATATTATTTTTATTTATTTATTTTTTTATTTTATTTTTTTTATTTATTTATTTTTTTTAAAAAAAAAAAAAAATAATAAAAAATAAAAAATAAAAATAAAAATAATATGAAAATAACTCCTGTAATTGGAGATAATCCAGATTTTGTGAACAAGTATTTGGACACACTCAAAATGTTGTACATACAATAAACATAATAATATATATTTATTGATTTGGCGTTTTATTTGTAGAACTCCATTTTAATTTATGTATTAATTTTAAATCAAACATAGATTTTTTGAGTCTACTAAGTTGTAGACTTGGTAGACAACTTAGACAACTTAGTAGACTCAAAAAATCTGTGTTTGATTTAAAATTGATACATAAAATAAAAATAACATTAACCCTGTAGTAAAAAAATTAACTATTAACTAATGACCCTGTAGTAAATTAACCGTATAGTAAAAATCACGATGGTAAAATTACGATTCCTGAAAAAAACACAATGTTCGCTTTGTTCCCGCGCCCCCTATTAAAAATTAGCTATTAACTATTAATCCTATAGTAAATTAACCCTATTGTAAAAATTACGATGGTAAAAAAACGATTCCGGGAAAAAAACAATGTTTCACAGTACCTTTTTTTCTTTATTACGTGATATCTTAAACTCAAAGAATGTTACTTTTACTTCTAAAATAATAAAAATCTTCGATTTTTTATTTATGCCCGTTTCATTTCTACGTCGTATTTTTTAACGTTTGGTAACAACGTAACTCTTAAGATAATTTAGTGATCGAGGGTTAAATTTGAAATATGTTAAAGGTATGTTGAGATATCAATATAACATTTTGATGTCAAATGTAGGTTCATTACAAAGTAACATTAAATATTAACCTATCCGGGAGTATGGCCGTACAAGTACGACCAATACAAAACATGACATATGACATTGTTTATATCAAAACACGATTTTTTGTATCAAAATTATCGATGCCTATGTTTCCTGGTGTAAATATTTTTAATTTAATAATATCTCAAATATTATAATCTCAAATATCTCAATATTGACAAAAATTCAAAGCTATATTTCATAAATAAATTGTTACTTCATGATCACTGTACTATGTACATGATCACTGTACAATATACAGTGTACATATATTTTACACGTATTCACATGTACAAATTCACCATTGCCCCATGATCGAAAACCCCACTATTCAAATTTCGAAGTGTATATTTACGGAACAATTGAAAAGATCTTATATCTGGTACTTCGAAGCGACATACATGGTTGAAATACATAATTTTTGCCTAGAATTTTCACGCATGAATTACATAAAATAATATAAAGATAGAATATAAATAATAAATCTACTCATAAGAAGGTTTTGGCTAAAAACCTTATAAAGTTAAACCCTTGAGTAGGGCCATGATAAGCGGTGTTGCATAAGACGAAGCGAGAGTAACTTGGACGCTAAGCAATAAAAAAAATACATGTATTATCTTTTATTTAAAAACTGACTTCCATATGGCATAACTTTTTTCCATGAAATCCCTATTCTTCTTCATCTATGTTAAGATGTTATAATGTCAAAAATAAATAACACATAAGCGGAGATAATCCAGATTTGCGAACAAGTATTTGGACACACAAAATGTTGTACGAGTATATGTTATCTTATAAGAAAGGTTAGAAATAGTTTAATAATATACATATTTAATTTATAAAGAGAGAGTCACTTTGTGGTAAAACCTGTTTATTTTTAATTAAAGTTTTACTTAGTTAATACCACTTTTTTTTAAAATCTACTGTGACACGTGTTTCGATGCATTCCTCATCATTTTCAAATAAACAAAAGGTGTCACAATAGATTTGAAGAAATAGTGGTATTCACTAATTAAAAAAAGAAATATTGTTGTTTTTATTATTTACAAAAATAATTCAATTTCATAGTATTTCTGTGAGCTTAAGAGCTCATTATTTAAAATAGGTATCAAGTTGTGGTAGAGTGGGTTTGAACCCAAAAACTCTGACTCAAGAGTCGGCGACACTAACCACAGAACCACAACCCGCCAAATAGTTTTTCAAATTACTGTTAGTACGAGTTTAATTTAAAAATCCACCTGTTAGTATGAATATATCCAAGAATAATGAATTGTTGATAGAAAGCGTCTTAAAAGTTATGATGATGTATGTTTCATATCGCATCTTGGGAGAAATATTATTTTCGTCTAGAGTCTAGACAGCACGTTTGTATCTGTGCAATTTTTCCGTACTGAAGATTGAGCTCGGTCAAGGCTAAGAAATAAATCGGGCCGATTACGTGTCATGTCCAAAGCATTTTTAAATTCCGCTGAAAACAATTCATTCTTCAATTGCACTTGAAACGTGACCCAACATATGGAATACTAATTTTGTTGCATACAAACAAAAACATATCAGATATTTTAAATGCATATATGGTTTATATATATAAACACTCACACACAAACGATGGGTATGCACATTGCCGGGCTTATTACTTTAAAGCGAAACGTGGACTATCGGGCAGGTAAACCTAGGGGGGGGAGGCTTTTGAGATGTGGTGCAACAGGCGCATGTTGGGGATTCATTGCTCAGAACATAGGGAACAACGTGGTTTTCTAGGTGCTTAAGTAACACAACAGGATGTTAGATACCCAGGCCTGCTTCTTACGATTGCGGAAGGCGTGTGCGAAGGCACAAACTACAGAGGGCGACCGCACTTAACTTACATGGACCAAATTATCTCCGACATGCCTTGTATCGGGTTCGCCGAGTTGAAGAGACGAGCGAAGGATAGAGCCGGGGGGAGACTGACCAAGAAAGAAGCAAACCAATCATCACAAAGATTGTAACCAATGAAGTAGAATTAAGGGTTTACGACAAAAAATATGAGATATATGTCATGATTCGATATTTGAGAAAAATGTATATACTTACTCATATTAAATTTTTAGCCAATTTATCCGTTTTTTAATTTTTTAACTACTTCCGCATGTTATTTTTTGACATCTCATCAAAGATGAAGAAGAATATGGAAGTCTGGGCATTTACGGGGCTGGTTTAAGTGATCACTTTACACACGTGTAACATTCACCAATTCTACCCATTATTGACAACCACACTATTCAAATTCTTGGAAGTTCTATATACATGAACCAATTTAAAAACCTTTTTCTTGAATTAATAGAACTTCACTAGAGACATCTATTGGTGAGATGTAAAGAAGCTTTTACTTCTGCATTAAAGCCAACCCACAATGGGTTCACATGGTACAAGCCTGCTGGCACTTGCTAACAAGGGTGGGTGTAATAATATGGTCGTACTAATTTATGAACGTATATTCTCTCGTCCCTTTAGGTACGTAATGGGGCGTCAGATCCAATTCGCTCTGGCTCCGCTCCGACGTACTTCCTGGATGTAGTTCCTGTTTGAACGAAATGTGTAACATTTTTTAATTAGGCACATGTTCATCCAATATTTGCTTGGAGAGATTTATTAAAAAATGCTTTATGTTGACTTTGTACGCTAGTTTCAGTCCTCTAGAGGAAAATGCTTTCATAAAACATCCACTGCTAGCATAAAATTTTGTAATAAGTAAAAACGTTCACATCAAGAGTTATACTTACTTGAAGCAATAACAAAAGTATTTTTTTGTTAATTTATTTTCTCTTAATTCATTTTTATTTATTTACACAAAACTAAAAAAGAAGAATAGTAAAGAAAAAATATAAAAAGAGGGTCTAGAGAAAGTCTAATGAAAGTAGACTGTCACTTGGTATTTTTAATGTTTTCGATTGTTTGTTTCATGATTTAAAAAAAATAAATTATAATTCATAAACAGAGAATTATATTTTAATTTTAAACAATAAAATTATAAGAAAAAGGACTAAAATACACATTTAAATTTATTTTTCAATTTCTACAACAATATTCGACAAGAAAATCGAATTAAAACAAATCAATCAAGAAAAAACACACAGTACAGTTTTGACATATTTTTGCTTTTAGATTTGAGCGGTAATATTGGCACTTACGCGAGTATATCTTGAAACCATTTTTTATTCATCTAACTGCACATATAGTATCCCCAGAATAAATTGAAATCAAATGTCACTTAACCTCCCATGGCCCTAACGACTATTGTATGACCTGACTGCAAACAATTGTAAAATTTGCAATAACAATGAATAAAATGAAAGCAAATTCAATGGCGCACAGCAAATATTATGATTACAATACATATCAGAAATACAACTTTAACCTTTTACCCTGTGTGTATATTTCTGCAACGCCACATGACGTTTGAGGATAAATAATATTTTTTCTTGAATGTTTTTCGCAGATACTTTGGTACATTTTATAAACTTTATAAAATTAAACAACTTTGTTTTAACCACTTTTTTATTAAAGTACACTTTAACCAACCGGTTTCGACAAGAAACTTGTCATCATCAGGGTTATCATCTAAATATTATTTGTATTTACAACGAAAATAATATTTAGGAGCTTTTAAATCATATTTCAAAACCATATTTTTAAAATCCTATTTTCATTATGGTGTACGGAGTGTGTGGAAGTTTTTGGTAAGGGAATGTAATTAACTGTGAATATTTTAATGTTTTTTAGTACCTATTTTAATGTTTGAGAACTAAATAAACCCTGATGATGGCAAGACTCTTGTCGAAACCCGTTGGTTAAAGTGTACTAATAATAAAAAAGTGGTTACAACAAAGTAGTTTCATTTTATAAAATTTATAAATAATATTGCTTATAAGAAAAATGAAAAATTCGCAAACACAAAATACATTCCACCGAAGACCACCGGAGAGGTCAGATATTATTATTATGTCATGTAGAAAGATTTAAACATTAATTTTATTTTATTTTATGAATTTATTTATTTCATAGATATCTACATATTTGTTTCATAGATAATTTTGTTTTTACTATTTGTATGACGGTTCTTTAGGCATGGTCTGTGTTGAGCCGAAATATTTACATATTAATACATTTTTTTTATTATTACATTTTATACATTACATACAATAAATACAATAACAATTTACAGTAAAAATGTTTTACAATAAAATATTTACACCTGGACTTTAATAATAAATTCACTTTCTACCTTGTCCCTTCCAACGAGAAGCAACCATCGACGGACACTGTTCTTAGAGACATGATCACTACTGGAATTCTTAATGGTTACGGGCAGCAAATTGAATATCTTTGGCGCACGGAATAAAAAGGTTTTTTGCGCAAAACTTGTTTTAATGGATAGGCCAAGATAGTTTATATTTAATGCTGCCCGGGTTCAAATATATTGTTGAGTTCTTACCTTATCCATTTTATTACAGAAGTGAATCAATGCTTCTTTGATGAACAGTTGCCGTATGTCTAGGACAGTGATTCCCAAAGTGGTCTATATCGAACCCCAGGGGTCTATGACAACTTGCAAGGGGTCTATGTTTTAATTTGAATTTAAAATATAAATGTATAAAACCTAACATGTGTGGTTCAAATTGAGTAACACTACATATACCGGCTGTCAAAAATATATTTGAAGATAATCAATTTGATAAAAATCAATATCAGGTAAGGCAAGGGGTCTACGAGATAAAAGAGTTTGGGAACCTCTGGTCTAGGACCATGTAGCTTCTAAATAGTTCATTGTATGGGTGTGTCTACACTTATTCTACATACTCGTACATATATTCTACACTCTACGTTATGATGTTGAAGAAGGACCATGCTAAGCCGTGCTGCATAAGCCATAACTACATTTCAGATTTCTGAGCCATTTGGAACTCGAAGAAGAAAATAATTTTAAGGTCAATTCCGATTTTTTTGTTAAAATCATTTTAGTGTATAACACATTTCGATTGAACAGGTGAAAAAATGATAATTCCGAGGTAAATTAATGATAAATAGTTAATTTTGGCTGACGGTGGTTCCATCATTCTACATTATGATTTTAAATTAGGGCCATGGTAAGCGGTGCTGCATAAACCGTAACTGCAGTAGATTTCAGATCAACTTGGATGTCGAGCCAGAAAATTAATCAATTCTGATTTTTTTTCAAACTATTCAACTGTAACATATTTGTGATTGAACAGGTGAAAAATGATAATTCCGAGGCAAATTAATGATATATCTTTTAATGAAACACGTAACAGCTAAATGATGACACTTGTCCCGGTTCCAATCGGCTTATCAATGTCAAATGGATTTAAAGTTGTGATAAAAATAAATACAGATTTATTATACTTCTATTTTAAACTCCACGCTTTGGTATTTTATTTTAGGGACGTAGATGAAAATTTGATTATAATAAGATTTTTTTGTTAACGTTTTAACATAGGTTACGAGGAAATTGGAAGTCTAGGCATTTACAGGACTAACAACCTCTTATATGCTTTGTTAAGTGATTACTTTACATACGTGTAATATTCATCAATTCTACCCATGATTGAAAATCACACTCCTTATTTTTTTTATAAGTCCTAGATATATTGATCAAACTCCTGATATAGTAGCAATTGTTTGTCAGATCCCATAATAAAGAACCATATAAATGTTACGGTATTTACAGGGCTAACGACCTGTCTAAGGCTGGTTCAATTGATTTCATTTATTGATTCGGCAGTCACTTTGTGGCAAAACCTATCCATTTTTAATTAAAGTTTTACTTGGTAAATGCGGTGCATCAAAATTATTCGGAATACATCGAAACACGTGTCACAGTAGATTTTTAGAAACAGTGGTATTTATTAAGTAAAACTTTAATTAAAAATGGTTTAACTGACCATTAACTGTTGTATGTTAAGTGTTCGCGTAAACTAGCCGACGACGTACGACAGCTCGTCAGCCTCGTAAATACCCAGACTATACGTACCATCTGATCTATCGTTGACCACAAATTGTTTGTTAAGTGTTCACTCAAACCAGCCTATGACAAATCGTAAGCCCTGTAAATACTCAAACTACCATTCAATCATTTCTTCCGTCTGATCTGCGGTGTGACGGTAAACCCAGTTGTACAGGATAGAATCAATCTCTATGTTTCCGATGAACTATCTCAGGTTTCGGGAGGTCAGGTTTTTCTGTCACCCAATCGGTGAACCAACCTACCGATGGAAATGCCAGTTGGGAGCGCGGTATCCCTACTCAACCGTATCTCCTTGCACACCGACCTTTTTCATGGCGAGGCCTCGCGAGGGTGCCTTTAAAAGGAAAATATAACTTCTGATGTAACTCTCGGTTATGTCCACTCGCAATTTTCTGTTCTTCTAATCTGATTATTATATTATTATTTAATCTACCAGTTCATACACAGGCATATATGTATGTATATATATCGCTCACTCCTTTCACAACGTCATATATCAAAAATCGTAAATTTTCAGTTGTGCATGTTTTCGGAATGCCCAGAAAATGTACTATATCTCAGCAAAAGCGGCATATTTTTATTTTTTTTTACCCACTACAGGGCAGAAAGTGTAGTTTTTGCATTTTGAAGAAAATTTATTGTTTAATTATTTTTTTATGTATATTAAATATTTTTCAAATGGAGAAAAAACATTCAGGTTTAACCTAAAAATATCTGTTGCACAGTAAAAAGATCAATAAGTGGTTTGATACAATGTATTTTTAAACCTTAAAAACGATATCCAGAAAAATCAAGTTTTTCGATATATGACGTTGTTGAAAGGAGTGAGCGATATGTGTGTATGTATGTGTCGATATATTTAATAACTTTTAAAATGTATATATGTTTAATGTTAAATATAATTTAAATTGTTATGTGAATAAAATAAAAATAAAATTAGGATAAATGCCTTTAAGTGTTCTGTATTAAGTGTTTACCTAAACCAGCCTATGACAGGTCTTCCAGACGTCCACATTATTTTTCATTTTCGTATAAATTTACATATTAATACAAATTGATTAATGAAATGTAAACAAATAATGTGGAGCAGGGATGGCGAACCTATGCACGAAAAAGTTTTCTATTCCTGTCGTAGGGAGTACGGTAAATAATAAAACAGAAAATGCTTCTATTTGAGTATGTAATTAATTGCCAGATCCACAGCAGCGATGCGAATGCCGTATTGGCGCCTCCAATAAACCTCTTTATTGTCCAACCCGCTCGGCTATGCGGACAACGGCTCCGATTACTGCTCGCATTAATTATCGCTTTTTCGAGCGCGACGCTCCATGATGTCATTAGGTACGTGCCGTCAGCACGTAGCTGTAGGTACAACGAAGTTATGAGACTCTTTTTACGACGGAAACTGTCGTCGGAGCGCGTCGCAGTGTAGCACCTTTGCATAAGTCTCCAATATCCAGCGACCAGCGACCCCCATTCCGAGGGATGTACGTTAATCAGACTGTTGCACCGGGGATTAGACGCTTTATACGCGATGCTGACAGGGACTATTTCCACGGCACTGCGTATTATTACGGACTTTTGCAATTTTTTTTTTTATTTTCATTTTTGTTTCATCGTACACATAAAAAAAACAAATGACATAAACAATATTCATACATTTTAACTTCATATATCATTTTATTTATTGTTTCTGCGTTCATTTTGTGGTAAGACATGATGAATTTGTAAAAGAAAAACACTTTCTTTACCACTTGAGCTTATTTTATTACAACGACTAGTTTCGAAAGCTGTACTTCCATCTTCAGGTCTACATATAAAATGACATATTATATTCAGACCTGAAGATGGAAGCATAGCTTCCGAAACTAGTCGTCATATTCAAATAAATTCGAGTTTTGAATAAACAAGTGTTTTTCTTTTTCAATTTCATATATCATATATCTATGCATTATACGTATATTTGAATACACTCAAAAATATTATTTTAGACATCTCAACATGGATGAGGAAGAATATGGAAGTCTGGGTATTTACGGGGCTTATAGGAACCAGCACGGTCATAGGGTGGTTTAAACCATTAAACCAGCCTTTGACGGTCGTAAACCTTGTAAATGCCCAGACTTCCATATTCTTCTTCATCTATGTTGAGATGTCAAACATTAATTTGTACAACAACTTCTACAATTGGAGATAATCGAGATTAGTAAACAAGTATTAGGACATACTCAAAATGTTCTACATCCAAAAAAGTTGTGATTTCTATTTTAATTATTTTCTATTAAATCAGAAAGCTGTCACAGCAAAACGCTGCCAGGCACAGCTAATAATAATTACTTAAATTGAAGAGAAAAAAGGTACCAGAATTATTAAATTTTCAAGTATTGTTTTTGATAAAATTTAAATTATAATCAAACACAGAAATTATTACTAATTTTTGAAGTTTTTTTTACAATGTGAAATTAAAATAAAAAATTGAAATATTATTCAACGTTAATTTTGACTATACATAAATTTCAGAGCCGTACGAAGGGTGGACATGCCGAAGGCGCCAAATTTTTATTGAAATTGTTTACAAGTTGCTCCTTGAAGAAATCAATTTTTTCATGTTTTATTTTTTAGGGTAGAAGCTATTTCCAGACTTCGCCTCGGGCGCGACCTTCTTCGCTATGATCATTAATTAAATTTGAAGATTAATCTTGAACAAACAAATTATAAATATAAAAATTATTACTTCAAATAATTAGTTACAATAAAAATGTTTCGACAAAATGTAAGCAATTCATTTATTTATTAATTTCATCATATATATAATGAGAAATTACAATAATACACCCCCCCGAAGTTTCTCGTGCCAGAGGCACATTTTACGAAACGTAGACTTCATATAACAAACCATAAAATTAATATTCCTTCAGTTTCGTGCAGTCAAAAAATTAAAACCATTTTTTTTTCAACTCAATTAATTGTCTTATTAATTTTCATGCCGTTCCCATTTTGTCTGTTTTCATTTGTTGAATGGTGCATAATTTATTCATTTACTTATTTTTCTTCATATGTATTCATATAAAGAGCCTTTAGTGGGGTTTCCCGTGCCAAGGGCACATTTTACAAAATGTATTAAAAGAATTATTAAAAAAGAAAATGTTTATGATATGCAATCAAATATGACATGGCCGAATGATGCAATCTATATCAGAACTACCCATCTCCATTTTCCATTAATGACTAACTTTTTTGTACTTATTTTCGCTGTTTTTCGATTTTGGAAATGATGGAAGCGATATGTACAACTTTATTGCATAATAATCCATGTTCATTCGACGAAAAGAGGTATATGTTAGAGTTTGCTGGTGTGATTTTGTGTTTTGGACCTTGTAGTTCTTTGTAGATTGAATAAATAAACCATAAAGTGCGTAAATTGTGATTTGTGTGCATTGCTGGGAGCAAAATGTGTAAGGATAGTATAAACATATAGTTTTTGACTGTCATATGTTGTAATTTGTTTATTTTTATATAATTTTGGTATATTATCACTCATCGAGATTTTTGTCTACCGGTTTTGAGACGTACACGTCTCTTCATGACAATCACTGCAGCCGCATGTAAACTGAAATCTCGGAGATTGTAGTTCATATACTAACATTACTAACATTTTCAAAAAAATATTGAACACAAAGGTAATGCTTCTAATTTTAAATAGATATTAATATAAATAAAAAATAATATCTGTTTACTGCCAATTTATTTCTGCCATTATGTTTTTTAGCAAATTTGTTCTCAATATCAATAAATATGAAAAGCTTATACGTACTTCAATGAAACTCGTATAAAATAATGATCGCTGATTGAGAGGGAAGATTGATAATCATGAAGGGGGATTTGGAATATAATGATATAAATAACTGAACCAAAAGAAATAAATTACTAAACATTTTTTTAAGGGTGATGCCTCCCATAACGCACTTTATTCGTTCCAAGAGCAAATTCGTTTCGTGAAACGAGTTTTCTCATAACATAACATGTTTAAAAAATAATTGGTTCTGTAGAATAAAATATGGAAGGGTAACAAAAAAATCGAGTTTTTCCTTATTTTTTGGTCAGACTTAGGAGAGTCCTACTGAGGCTTGCAGGGCCAAATATTATTGTTCCATCCTTTGCTTCTTGGCTGAAAGCTTCAAAAAAAGAACCTTTCTTACACTATGTATATATATATATATATATATATATATATATATATATATATATATATATATATATATATATATATATTTGTATATATATATATATATATATATATATATATATATATATATATATATATATATATATATTTATATATATATATATATATATATATATATATAAACAATATATATATATATATATATATATATATATATATATATATATATATATATATATATATATATATAAATATATATATTTATATATATATATATATATATATATATATATATATATATATATATATATATATATATATATATATATATATATATATATATATATATATATATATATATATATATATATATATATATAAATATGTAACGTTGTGTCAAATTTTGAAACAAATCGGTGATCAATATAAGCAAATTTAAGACTTTGAACATACGAAAACTTACATTCTTTTAACATTAATTTTGTGAAAAGAAATAGGATAAAGGTGATGATTTAATCAAAAATACAATACCTCTATTTCTATCAAGACCCCTACCCGAACTCAAATGGTGCATTGGGCACAACAACGTTTTGAACGTCTATCAAATGAAGGCAAAATGATAAGCCCTTCAGAACAGATACTTGAGTTTATGTGGGAGTGGATCGTATTTGATGTAAAGGTCAGGGTGAAGGCTTACTATATGGGATAAATACAATTATGAAGGTAAATACGTACAATTTTTAGAGGGTGCGATTCAGAGTACGGAAGGTAGTCCCGCTTCTTTGTATTGGGCTGCCGAAATCAATACTTATGAGTATGTTAGGAGTGGGCAATTATAACAGCGAAGAAAAATAATCTTTTGCTATCGCTTTATCGAGATGTTTTTTCTTGTTATTATTCTTCAATCGCAAATTAACAGAATTGTGAAAGAAATGAAGTATATAAAATCGTAAAGATGTATTTATTGGGGTCGAAACAAACATAAATCACGATTTTTAAAACCGATTTAAATATGTTTTTCTTTTTAATATTTTGAGTTGGTACAAATAATTGTTCACAAATTCTTGCTTCGCTCCATTGGAGTTATCTTTATGAAGAATTTTACAGAATAGTTACATCAATTAAGTCGTTCACGTAAATAAGTTGCACAAAATAAGAGTTTGTACTATTCTAGTTAAAAATAAATACATTTGTTAATTTGTGAAAATACCTGGGAGAGAATGGAAGAGATATATCTCAACATAGACTAAGTAGAATACGTTACTTAAATCCCGTCGCCAGCGGTCCGAAGGTGTAAAAAACCACCCGTCCGAAATGTGTGTAAGATTTTTTTCTGACCATGACTGATTTATATTTGCATCTGTGTCCGATCAATATTTGTACAAGTGCAATGGAGAGGAAATGGAGAAGGAACAGCGCAATTGAAATATCGATTCTGTATTGTCCTTAAAAGCTTTTTTTTGTACACGTTTGAATGCAGACTAATATCAGATGTCCGGTAAAAAAAAAGCGTTGTAAATAAGTATCAACGTCAAGCGCGCCCACCTCTTAATGGTTTTATTGAACTTCAAATGTATGTTGAACTTTAGTAAGCTACGAGACCATAAAGTAAGAGAGTATGAGTAGTGATTAAATTTTACAAATGCATATAACGTATGATTATTGTATTTTGGACTGCAGATAGATTTTTTTTCAAGTACTACCATTATTTTTTATTTGAACACTTTGCACTTAAAACGTTTGACTTAAATGAAGACAGGGATTTTTAAAACCCTGTCTTCATATATATATAACGTGGTAATATTTTCCTTTTGAAAATTAAGTGTAAATAATATGTAAAGTAAGTGTATAATAATAAAATAAACAATGTGTTGCTTTGTAATTAAAGTTTATTCTTAATTTATCTTTATAATAATTTTTATATCTATCTATCTATCTATCTATCTTATTCTGACAGTTAATTATATTATCGGAAGTCTTTTGTTTTATTCTGAGCGACGCATGCGGCATCTGGTGGTAGAACTGTTTTATGTAGGTACTTTTTGTAAGTACTTAATAAAATGAATAGGTAGGTACCTAGTTATTTTATTACATCTCCCCCCTTGGGGATGAAAATTCATAGTAAAATTTTCACTCGTCCTCCGGATCATCTTCTTGTAGTGAAGGGACTGGTATAAGTTTAGTGATATGATAAAGTTTTTTTTTTTTTTTTTTTTTCTTTCTTTCTTTTTTTTTCCTTCTTTTTTTTTCTTTTTTTTTTCTTTCTTGTTTTTTTTTTTCTTTCTTTTTTTCCGTTCTTTTTTCTTTCTTTCTTTTTTTTGTATTTTTTTTTCTTGACCCTTTTAAAGTAGACACAGTTTTTTTCAATCCATTTGTTTTTTTCTTTTGAATTCCTTCATTTTTATTCAGATCTGTTAAAGTATCTTCTAATATAACCAAATTTACAACTTTTAATTGTTCATCTGCATTTTCATTCGAATTTAATACTGGATTCCTGCTTAGACAATCTACTTCTAAATTCTTCTTTCCTGGAGAATATTTTATTTTATCTTTCGTAGAAGTTTTTTCTACTTTATTTTTATTTTCATTTTTCAAGCACTGTTTCTGTGTTATTTGTATGTCTTCATTTTTATTCTGATCTTTTGAAATATCTTCTAATTTAACCAAATTTACAACTTTTAATTGTTCATTTGCATTTTCCTTCGATTCTAATACTGGATTCCTGCTCACACAATCTGCTTCGAAATTCTTCTTTTCTGGAGTATATTTTATTTTATATTTTGTAGAAATTTTTTTCACATGATTTTTATTTTTAATTTTATCACTAGTTCTTAAATTTCCACGTCTTCTTTGATTATCTTCTAATCGTTTTCTTTGATCATCTTCCAATTTTTCTCTCTCACTCCGAACATATTGTAGTAATTGTTTTAATACATCTAATGTTTCATAATCCATTTCCAATTAACAAAATTGTCGTTTTATAACGTGGTAATATTTTCCTTTTGAAAATTAAGTGTAAATAATATGTAAAGTAAGTGTATAATAATAAAATAAACAATGTGTTGCTTTGTAATTAAAGTTTATTCTTAATTTATCTTTATAATAATTTTTATATCTATCTATCTATCTATCTATCTTATTCTGACAGTTAATTATATTATCGGAAGTCTTTTGTTTTATTCTGAGCGACGCATGCGGCATCTGGTGGTAGAACTGTTTTATGTAGGTACTTTTTGTAAGTACTTAATAAAATGAATAGGTAGGTACCTAGTTATTTTATTACATATATATATATATATATATATATATATATATATATATATATATATATATATATATATATATATATATATATATATATATATATATATATATATATATATATATATATATATATATATATATATATATATATATATATATATATATATATATATATATATATATATATATATATATATATATATATATATATATATATATATATATATATATATATATATGTATATATATATATATATATATATATATATATATATATATATATATATATATATATATATATATATATATAATTTTATTTATTGATTTATTTTTTTTATTTTATTTTTTTTCAAACTGTTAATTTTAAATAAAAAATATATTTATTGTTATAGAGTTATGTGAGTCTAAGGTATGCAACATAATTTAACAGTTATACAAAGATTATAATTCATAATAATGGTTATTAAAATAATACATAAATCTTTTGTTTTTCATTTTCAAACAAAACGTTCTATATAACAAATATATTTAAGACTTTTGATTTTTCGCGGTAAGTAGAAACAAATAATGTTATTTATATATATATATATATATATATATATATATATATATATATATATATATATATATATATATATATATATATATATATATATATATATATATATATATATATATATATATATATATATATATATATATATATATATATATATATATATATATATATATATATATATATATATATATATATATATATATATGTGTGTGTGTGTGTTTACACATATAAACTATAAATTTATTAATTTCAGTTCATTTAATGATTTACAAAAAAATTCACAGCCCTGAAACCTCCCTTAGTTTGTTCGGCAATCTTAATATATACCTTTGTATTAATTTATGCAAGCGACTCGTTAAGAATCTGCCTTCTCGATCAACTTCGCAAATCTCTTAACTTGTGAGTTAAGCATAATATGAACTTACATTTCTTTGCCGAATAATTACCGTAAATATAAATTATAATTTAATAGATACTACCAAAATGTGACAGCTGTGTCGATTGTCGAAAATGATGAACCAAGTCACTAAATAAACAATTGAAATTTAATTAAAGTTATTATTATTACGTTATTATTAACTGAGAAACAACTTTTTTTGTTATTTACCCAGCTGTCTTTGTTGACACGAACAAAAAAGTAGGTACATAGGGTTAATATAATATCGAGTAGAACAAAATTTACAATTTGTGAATTCATATGTAGCAAATAGTAAACACGTACATGTGTTACGGTTTTACGACTGTCCAAGACACGTGTTGAACACAGTGTCCCTGAGGATTCAAGCGAATAGATCGTGATATATGATGACAAATTGTTTCACGATGGAGATTAACGTATCTGTAATGGTATAATATTCATAATTACTCATTCGAATCACAAAAAAAGCCTACAAGTTAAACGTAATTTAAATCTGAACTCATACTATATGTAACTAACAATACATGCTAAAATTCATAGACTTACAAATCCAATACATACCATGCATCGTCAAAGTAGCTTCGAGTATTTCCTAATAAAGCTCAGGGGTAAGGAACCTGCGCCCTAAGACCGCATACAATCTCCTGACTACTCAGATACGGCATTTTGAGTTGTGTGTTTTCGAGGCCTACAACATTAACCGTTTCATTGCTGAGATTTTTTCTCATATATCGCCTGTTAAATGCCAAAGGGCCATTACACAAAAAAACACTTTTTATTCCTAAAATGGTTTCTAAATCTTCAACATTTTCATATTCGAAAAAGGTAACCATAATTCTAATTGAAATGAACATTTCTTACGCTAGAATCATGGGTGTCTTTTTCGAATAAGAAAATGTTGACGATTAAGATACTATTTTTGGAATAAAGCGATTTTTTTGAAATCTGCTTAAATTTCTGAAGACTATAAAAAAATCATCCATTTAAAATTTAGCGGATATTAATATTCAAAACAACAGATTTTACATAAAAATGTATTTCTATTTATAACAAACAATTTGTAATTTTTTTTATTTGATGATTCGAACTTTATCTTACACAATCTCACTGAAAAAAGCACTGGCGTCATTGTCGGTATATCGACGACTGCGTTAAAAAATATATACCAGAGTCAATGTATCGATTACCAGTATTCTAACGGTTAAATCAACAAGTAAGACGCTCACTTTGTGTTCATAAAATGAAACACTCAAATAGTTCATTTTGTCAAATAATGAAAAAATAAGACGAAGCGATTACGGGATCACTGATTTAAAGGGGAGAAAAACCCTTTGGCAGCAAATGCAGCAAGCCAATCTTACTAAGCTGTGTCAGGCAATAAAAACTGCACGAGATCAAGTAATGAAGACGCGAATCCGCCATCCGCACGTCACCAGTGGCGCGCACAGTGTTTTTAATCAGGATGTGTATTAGAGGGAGGAATGATTTGCCCATTTAGAAGATGCTATAATGCAGAGCTTGCCACCCCCTACTGTTACCCCGTCGCTGTTACCCTTTTCATCAGTCTAGTGCTTCTCATTTTATTCTACAAATGACAATTTTGCATTATTAATACTATTTTTATTAAATTTTAAGAGAACACTTGTTTTTTTTACCACTTGAGTTTTATTTATTTTAATTTAGCGAAAAATTAAATAATTACAACTCTATTTTAAAATAAACAAGGGTTTTTCTTTTATAATTTCATCATGTCTTACCACAAAGTGACCGAAACAATAAATAAACTATTTTTATTAAATCAGACACTGGATTATTTACCCTAAGGATATGTCATTATTATATGTGCCTCAACTTGATACAAAACATCCATCATTCTTCATTACATGTTTTTGTTATTATTTCAAATAAAATAATTAAAAAAAAAGATAGATCTTTCATATTAAGTTGAGATATCCAAAACAAAAATCCAAAAGAAATATAAGAAATAATAAGAAGTACAAAGGAATTGAATTCAGTATACAATTTTATTTCATTAATTGATTCGGGAGTCACTTTATGGTGAAATGTATCCATATTTAATTTAAGTTTAACTTAATAAATACCACTAAGAATATTCACTAAGTATAACTTATATTAAAAATATTTTTTTGGAATGAATTCAATTAATAATTTTTTTTGACACCAGATTTATCATCTTTTTTGTTTTCTATCAATCGTCTTTCGTATAAAACAATATATGTTTCGAATAAGTTGAGACACCTTGCAGTAAAATTTATATGTTTTATCAATATGAGGTGTAATGGGCGCGTGGTTCGTGCGCGAAGACGTAACATAAAATGTTCAGGAGGGCCATTTAAATCACTTTTGTTTGGCAAGAAAATAAACATCAATGCAGTTAGTCATTTTCAACAAGTCAATTTCGATTTGGGATTTTTTCAGGGCAATATTAAGCTAGTAAGATATCAAATATTCAATGATCACGTTTTTGTAAAAAGAAAACTGCACTTGGTCACTTTCTCCTGTATTACTACGAAATGTTAACATTATTAGAAGATGGTTAAGTTAATATATTTTCTGATATTGTCAGAAAGTCTACGATCGTTTTCATTCAATTTATTTTTATTTCGTTCATTTGAGCAGTCCACTTGCAAACCACGTTATGTTAAAAAATAAGTTTTAAAGCCAACTGTGCTAATCAGTAGGATATGAAATCTTCTACCGATTTTTAGCTTTTTGAGAGATTTTTGCGAAGTGAATTGTCGATTGGCACAGCAATTTTTGCAAGGGTATTGATTTTTATATTCCATTTTATTCCTAACTTAAAGAGTTTTTGCAGAATTTGTTAAATGTGTGCGTATTTTTTTATTATTATTTTCTACCAAATAGCGCCATTAGCTAAAAAACTTAATTATTTAACATAACGTGGTTTGCAAGTGGGCTACTCATTTGTAAACTTACTAAAATCACGGCGTGTCTTTCAACTGCCTCATTAGAAAGATAAATAAATTATTCTGAGATGGGGGAGCGCGAAAACGGGTTTGATATAAATTTTACGCATTAAAACACCAAAATTAACGAATCAATCAATTGTCTGAAATAAACATAAAGTAATTAACCCAATCCTGCGTAGATAAGATCCCTGGTATTTATCAAATGAAAGATAGAGGAAGAAGTAACCCGCTGCTCCCTTCTTTCAATGACATTTTCCGGCATGCAAACAAAAGACTCACGTCCGGAAATCTCATATGAAAAATCGGCAATCGATGTAAGGATGTTGGGCTTCATTGGAAGTCCATATGAGAGCGTGGTGACTCGGGTAGGTCCCGGGATGGCGGACCTACCAAGCAAAAAGTTTACAACAGTGACAAAGCGATAAACGTGATGAATGTCCTTACACACTGGCAATCTTTGTCTTCGCTTGTCCATTCGACCAACTGCATCCTGAGCCAAGACCCTTACGCAGTAAGAGTTATCGTTTACTTAATTAATTGACTTTTATTTTCTTATCTAGTTTTAGATTCTCTTACTTATAATTACATTTTTATAGTTGAAATAAAAAAAAAACCATTGTATTTTTAAGCAAGTAAGTACGAATTTCATTACTAAACAATCTTCTGATGAGTATAAAGAGCGGGGTATTCATCATCATACAATACCTTTACCTCATCTGGTGACCCCGACACGATGTGAAAAATTACAAAATGATTACTCTGTCACACCAGGTTTTAGGGTTTAATATTCCAAGCGGACTGTGGACGTCTTTAAACAGGACTTGCACCGAGCAAGGACAGTGTAAGTTCCTACTCCACTGATGGTAGCTGACACCATCTCCAGAATGCGACTGTGGAGCGGAGAGTCAGACTGTCCAGCACATTGTAGAGGACACACCCTTCTGGCTTTGAAGACCTCCACGAAGCTACGCCAGGAGCAGTCAAGTGGATGGAGAGTCTCTACCTACGCAACAGTCTGGAGAGCTTTTAACTTTTTGCCGAGTTATACAAAACGTGAACTAAGTAATGACTCTCTAAAATCCCATTTTCATTTTTTTATAGAGTTGGCGTTTTATTCGTGGAAACCATTTTTATTTATTTATTAAATGTATTTTTTTATTATACTCGTATGTATCTTAAATCAAACAATGATTTTTTGAGTCTACAAAGTTATATTTATTGTTAAAAAACACATAAAAATCTTTTTTTTTTATGTTTTTATTTTTTATGTGTGTCTTGCTGTGGCATTTTCTAACGAATGGCTTTCGTTTGAAAATGCCATCACTATGAGAAACAACTGTCACAAAATTGATTTTTATGTGCTTTTTTAACAATAAAATACTACTAAGTAGACTCAAAAAACAGTGTTTGATTTAACATTTAATAAATAAATCCCATTTTCATGTTGGCAGGATTTCTCAAAATGATAACGAGCTCAGTAAAAATAGAAATAAAAATAATATTCACTTTTGATATTTGAAAAGGTGGAGGGGAAAAAGATCAGAGGGCTGACGATGAAGCCTTAATAAATACTTAATAAATAACTTTATATTCTACAACCCTTCGCCCGCTCTGTGCTTGTTCCCCACTTCAAACCCATCCTCCCTCTATTCTCCCTCCTCCCCTTCATCCTTCAACGAAAAACGAGGGGGCACATCGTCTCACACCCAACCACTTGTGTCAGCATAAAGTCTGCTTAAAATAATTTCAGTATTCACAAGGTTTAAGTTTTAACCCTCTTCTATACTAAACGCTCAAATAACGTCTAAAAAATAGTAATTTAAAGTGCCGGAAAATTGTTTAAAAACTGCTTATATTCCAAATTTATTTATTTGTTCTGTAAATTACTTAACTCCACCAAGGGAGCGAGCATGGAAAGAAGAAGAAGAAATTATTTTAAAACTTGCTTGATTAAAATACCACCATAGCGGTTATAGGATGAAAACTCGATAGTTTGCGAACGATGTAGCGAAGATTTCCATTTACGCAAGTAAAATCTGTTAACTTCTATTATTATTATTTGTTTGTTGAAATGTGCCTTGAAATTTTACCAATTATCAATTATCGAATCACCGCCTAAGTAGTTTCCATTTAAAATAAAAATGTTTTTCTTCTGGGTCTAATTACCACAAATATTCCACACTAAGGAATATTTATACTTCTTCTTCTTATTGTAGGCCTTGCGGCCTGTTTTTAAGAGGGATTAGCCTCCTGCGACGTCAATTCCCAGATATCGACCCATCTCTTTGTTGGTCTGCACGGAAGTCGTCTACCATGGGGTTGACCGTACAGTGCGATGTGGGGGGAGTATGGATGGTTCCATTCTCCTCACATGCGCATACCATTGTCTCCTTCGTTGCCTTCCCCATCTAACGACATCTTCGATCTCATATATACCTGATCCTGGCATTTCTTATTCTATCTCTTGCCTGTTATACTTCTTAGAGTCTTCATTTCTGACACTCTAAGCGCGTTTTTTGTGGTAGCGTTGTCTGCTCTACTTTTGATTCCATACGTCATGATGGGTCGGACACAAGTTTTTATACTTATTTTTTATAATATGTACGAAAGGGTTAAATCACCTGTTGGGTGAGAAGACTGCTCTACCGAAAGTTGTGTTAATTTAAGTCACAATTAGAGTAATACTTTTAACTATGATTATTTATTCAGAAGTAATATTACTTATCACGCCCCTATTTTCAAAATAATTGACATCTACGTACACTGCCGAATTGTGGAAAACCTACACAATTTCTATTCTGTGCTTCTAAAATATTTACAGCAAGATATGTTAAATCTTTCCTAGTCTTACTGCCAGAGATTGATGATATTGATTTGAGAGCTTTTCTCAGCACATCCCAAACAATTGAGACCATTCGAACCGTAGCAGAGTGGGTACAGTACCCAATACACATTGGTAAGAGAGACCTTGTTTTTCACTTATTTACATTCATAAATATTACTGACATTTCAAATTTATACTTATTTTTATTTTTACTGTTTGTTTTGAGATGTGTGTGGCTCGTGAACCTTCGAGGCCTACACACTTTACTTCAAGGTTTGAAACAAACAAATATAACATTTTCAAAGGATCATCACTTCAAACGAAATACATATTTTTTACAACATTGGATGTTTAATATTCAAATAAATTTCAAATGCGTTATTCTCAAAAGATTACATCGAAATAATACTTGAAGTATCGAGTATTTTTTACAATTTTATTTAATTTCATTATTTTATATTTTCTTCTTCTCCGTCTTAATCCTCATTGCTGAGGGTTGTGACCCTTGCAGAAGCAATGACTCTTCTCCAGTTATCCCTTGACTGCGCTGCACGTAGCGCTCCAACCACTGAGGTGCCTGCTGCTGCCTTAATTTGATCGGTCCATCGTGTGGGGGATCTTCCTCTCCCTCTCTTTCCCTCCAGGCTACCGATCACAACTAGGCGTTCCAGGCTATCCTCGTTGCCACGCGCAACGTGTCCAAAGAACTGGAGAATCCGTCGGGTACAGATATTGGCCAGAGACAAGCCATCCAAGCGTAGTTCCTGGCGAATGGACTCATTGGTGCGTCTAGCTGTCCATGGAATTCGGAGCATGCGCCTCCAACACCACATTTCGAAGGCATCAATTTTTCTCCTTTCTGCTGCTTTTATAGTCCATGTTTCAGCAGCATAGAGAAAAATGGAGTGGACCAAGCTCCTGACAAGCTTCATCTTGGTGTTGTTACTCACACCCCGGTCTTTCCAAATTTTGTCTAGCTTAGACATGGCACTTTTGGCGATGGCGATACGACGTCTAATCTCTCCTTCACAAGTTCCTTCATTGCTGATTTGAGATCCAAGGAACTGGAACTCGTTTATTATCTCTAAACCTTCCAGTGAGTTCCCGAGATCACCAAACTTCTTAGATCGATCTATGATCATGATCTTGGTCTTGCTTTGGTTAATCTCTAGTCCCAGTGCCTTGCTCTCAATCTCTACTCGTTTAAGGAGATCTACCATCTCTTTTGGGTCTTTGGCCAGAAGTGTTGTGTCGTCCGCATATCGTATATTGGACAGCTTTACGCCACCAATGGACACTCCTCCATTCCATTCGTAGAGAGCCCTGCGCATGATGTATTCCCCATAGATGTTAAACAGGTCAGGGGAGAGTATGCATCCCTGTCTTACACCTTTCTCAGTGGGGAAGCTTGCAGTGTTTATGCCATTGATTCTTACGATTGCCTTACTTTGGGCATAAAGTCCATGGATGAGTTTTATCAAATGGGATGGGACTCCCATCTCCATGAGTACTTTCCACAGATGTTCCCACTTCACGCAGTCGAAAGCTTTTTTGTAATCGATAAAGCATAAAACTGTTGGCGTCAGGAACTCTCGGCTTTTTTCGATCACTTGGCGGATGTTGAGGATCTGCTCTCTTGTTCCTCTTCCTTTCACAAAACCAGCTTGTTCCTTTGGTATTTGCCATCCAATGTAACTGTGTAATCGTGCTTTTAGAACATATAGCATTATCTTGCTGGTGTGAGAGATAAGTGCTATTGTCCTATAGTTTTCACACTTTTTGGATGAGCCTTTTTTGTGAAGAGGAATGAAAACAGATTCAGCCCATTCCTGAGGCCATGTTCCCGTTCTCCATATGAGGTTGCAGAGATCCAGCACTGTTTTTATGCCCTTATCCCCTAGTTCTTTTAGAAGCTCGGCCTGTATGCAGTCATTGCCGGGGGACTTGTTGCATTTTAGTTTTTTCAGTGCATTTCGAATCTCTTCTTCCAAAATGTCGGGTTCCATGGTTTGATTCTCCTTTATATTTTAATGCCTAACAAATAGATTTCAATGAGCATTAAAGATTTTTCAGATAAAAAAAATATTTTTTTATACCATAAGCATGGAATAATATATCTAATGATAGTAAAAATAGCAATATTTTTCGAAAATTTATATTTTTTGCCATTTTCGTAATACTACCTCAAGGGCGCTTCAATGCGATTTGGATGATAGACTCAGATATCATATTAATTGGAATCTTCAAGTGCTTCAGCAATTTCGTATTATTTTTTTTCATAATTGCCTTGTTAAAATAATATATCGTTTTAATTTTGAAAGCTCTTTATTTCCAATTGGGATTTTAATAATGTGATATACCTATATCGAAATAAATATTTATTTGGATAATAAGAGGCTTCTTCTGAAAACTGATCTTAACAACTAAGGGTGAAGTATCCATATTTATTTGACGTCTCGAAAGAGGAGTAGACTATCTTCATGGTAAGTGAATATATCGCTCACTCCTTCCAAGAACGTCATAAATCAAAAAACTTGATTTTTCAGGAGAACGTTTTTTAAGTTAAAAAATAAAATACAATGTATTCAAAAAAAATATCAAGCAACTTTCTGAACTTTTTACTGTGCAACAGATCTTTTAAAGTAAAACCTGAAGGTTTCTTCTCCATTTGAAAAATATTCGTTTTTTAAAAAAAATAATTAAACAATACATTTTCTTTAGAATGCAAAAACAACACTTTCTGCCCTGTAGCGGGTAAATATTAAGTTAAAATTATGCCGCTTTTGCTGGAATATTGTACATTTTATGGACATTCCGAAAATATGCACAACTGAAAATTGACGATTTTCGATTTATGACGTTCTTGAAAGGAGTGAGCGATATGCAAATCATCAGAGTATATTTTTAAAGAGGAAATCGACGAAGTTGAGATATTTTGTTGTTTGGTAAATTTTATACTCTCCCTAGCATAAATTAGAAGCATTAAGAATTTTTGCTGTATTATAGATTATATAATTATTATAGAATTAAAAACGACGATATAAGAAAGGAATGTAAGGCTGAACGAGGAATAATTGAAAAGATTAGGAAGAGCTCTTTGCGGTGGTATGGACATGTGGAGCGAATGGATAGCGAGAGAATGACTAAGAAAATGTATGTGGCGAATGTGAGAGGGAAAACAGAATGTGGACGACCGAAAAAGACTTGGCACGATCAGATCAATTAGAACCTAAAATCTGGCGGTGTCAAAAGTCTGCGTAATCGGAGGGCATGTATGACTAGATGTATGGATGTGAAGGAGGCGAGGAGTGTTTGTCAGGACAGAAGATTGTGGCTTTCCATCCTCTCTGCCTACCCCTGCGGGGGAACGGCGTGATGGTAGTAGTAGTAGTAGTAGTAGATTATATCAGGAGCAATTTAATTTACCATGGATAGATTTAGTTGTTTGGTCTCTAGTATGGAATATACTTGAAGCATTGAGATGTTTTGGTTGTGGATTATACCAGGAGTAAAGAAATCGACGGAGTTATTTTTTGTGGACATATATTTAGTATAAAATTATTTATGCTTCAAGATGTTTTGCTTTGTGGATTATACAAGGATTACGGAAATCTACGTATTTTTTTTATGAACATTTGTTATTTTCATATTATTTTTTGACATCTCGTCAAAGATGAAGAAGAATATGAAAGTCTGGACATTTACGGGGCTAACGACCGTCATAGGCTGGTTTAAGTGATCACTTTACACACGTGCAACATTCACCAATTCTACCCATTATTGACAACCACACCACTCAAATTCTTGGAAGTTCTATATATATATGAACCAATTTAGAAACCTTGTTCTTGAATCACTAGAACTTCACTAGAGACATCTATTGGTAAAATGTAAAGAAGCTTTTTACTAAACAGAAACTCTTATATTAGTATGTGAGGTCCGAGTCCTGGATTATAATCACACACATGAGAAACGCCAGAAAATACCATTTTCATTTTTATTATTTAAGCTTATAATTTGAGATAATTCCTGTAACTGGAGATAATCCAGATTTTGTGAACAAGTAATTGGACACACTCAAAATGTTATATATACATATATATATATATATATATATATATATATATATATATATATATATATATATATATATATATATATATATATATATATATATATATATGATATTTTGGTTGTTGGTTCACTAGTATGGAATATATTTGAAGCTTAAATAGATTTTCGTTTTGGATTTTATACCAGGCCCACTGAAATCGACGGAGTCATTTTTCATTACATTTAATATTTTTGGTTCTGTTTTATGTTTTTTAATTTCGTTTTGTATATTTTTGTTTTCGGCATCATAAATTGTTTTGAGTTTTCAATTAATTTTTTTTTTACCAAATAATTATTGCATCATTCTATTTTTGACCTTTACATAGAATATATAAATTTGTAATTTAAAATATTTTAAATGGCTCCTTCTTTTTAAATAATAATATGTAATAAAACCCTTATCGCACCCCAATGGTGCATAGGGCACTGCGTCATATAAACGCAGTGTTATCTTGATCGTTTACACATGAAGGAAAGGTGATCAGCCCTCCGCTTCAGGTACCAGTCCAGGGTAATATTGAATAAATATGACAGTGAAAAAAATCACTTATATTTATTTTACCTCCCTTGGGAATCGAACCCGGGACCTCCAGAACGGTAGCCGAGTATGCTGACCATTACACCACGGAGGCGGACAAATTTTATTTATTCTTTTTAAATACTATCTTAATACTGTAGTTAAGTTGAAAAATAGACAACTTGTGGAAATCATTTAGCAAACAAATACTTTTTTTTTCAAAGGTAATCTCAAATGATGAGGGAAGAGTATTTCGTACCACCAATCCCACAACAGTAAAGACACGCTCGTTCAATTTAGTACGCTAGTTACGGGCTAGTAATATCACTTACATCCCTGGCAGTGGCTGTAACCGACCGAAACGTGAGATGTCCGTCAACCCATCCATCTGAAATGAACAGCTCTTTTAGATACTCTAGAGCGGTATCATGTATTGATTTATATAAAAGCAGATATAATATACCCTTAATCCTTATTAATTTACTCGAGAAAGCGAAACTAGCGCAATTCAGGAAGTTGTAGCATGATGTGTCTAAATTTAGAAATCCTTACAATCATTTTAGTATTTTTATTTACATAAATATAAATATAATAATAATAATAATAAAACCCTTATCCGCACCCCAATGGTGCATAAGGAAGTGCGTCATACAAATGCAGAGTTATCATGATCGTTGGAAGGAAAGGTGATCGGCCCCCCGCTTCAGCTATCAGTCCAGGGTAATATTGAATAAATATTACAGTGAAAAAAACAATTATATTTATTTGACCCTCCCTGGGAATCGAACCCGGGACCTCCAGAACGGTAGCCGAGCGTGCTGACCATAACACTACGGAGGCGGATGGATATATATATATATATATATATATATATATATATATATATATATATATATATATATATATATATATATATATATATATATATATATATATATATATATATATATATATATATATTTATACATATATATATATATATATATATATATATATATATATATATATATATATATATATATATATATATATATATATATATACATATATATATATATTTATATATATATACATATATATATATATATATGTATATATATATATATATATATATATATATATATATATATATATATATATATATATATATATATATATATATATATATATATATATATATATATATATATATATATATATATATATATATATATATATATATATATATATATATATATATATATATATATATATATATATATATATATATATATGTATATATATATATATATATATATATATATATATATATAAAGATATATATATATATATATATATATATATATATATACGACTCTCACATTCCCTTTAAAAAAAAAGGAAGCTTCGTCTCTGTTAAGCATTACATATTTATTATTTTTTTGGCCTCAGACGCTTAATATACCCATAAAAAACAAACTTGTAAAAATATCATAGGTCATTTACTTCGATGATTAAGGAAACAGTTGTTTTTATACCACTTGAGTTTTAGTAAAGACTTCTAGTTTCGGAAGCTAAACTTCCATCAGGTCTGAATAATAACGATAATTTATTTTGTTTTAGGTACTTGGTAAATACCACAATTTTTTTTAAAAAAGTTTCTAAACCATAAATAACTGACTAATCAATCAATAAAAAAAGGGTTTTATTTTTAAACTTTTATATTGACTTTTATTTACATTATAAATGATACGTGAAAAAAAAATAACAATTATTTTCCTCGTACTAAATTCTCGCGTCGTTATTCAATCATTATTTGTATTGTATGATTTAATAGTATACGTTATAACAGTTAAGCATACCTCTAAAACCACAAATATAAACTTTTAGAGCCAATGAACTATTTGCAATAGCTAAAAAATGACATTACGGACGCAGTGCGCCGCAAAATGGTGCTTTTTGTAATTTTGAAGGGAAATTTCCTATTTCACCTCGCCATTAAATATTCAAATCACTTCAAATAGACCAGCGCCAATGTATATTTCATTCGTTCTTTTATCATTTATTTAATGCACTTGTTCAACGTTCACCATTCAGCCCGTTATTGAACATCCATATTAGTCAGGAAAGAACGGTAAAATAAATTTATGTTAACGGTAATATAAATGTAGTTTGAAACAGGAGCAGAGAAAGACCTACTAAAATATGGCATAGTCAAACGTTTCAAAAACTTGGGCGTGATCAAGTCTGGAGTTGGAATGATTGGCAGCTATTTATGAGGAGATGCTTAAATGTGGAAGAGGCGAAGTTTGTTTGCAAAGCCCATTTGGTGTGGCGCTCTATCCTCGAGAGATGCAGTGTGATAACTTAGTAGACTCAAAAATCTGTCCATTTTTTATTAAAGATTTACTTAGTAAATACCACCATTGCTTAAAATCTACTGTCACACTTGTTTCAATTCATTCCACATCATTTTCAAACACCGGTGTTTGAAAATGATGCGGAATGCATCGAAACACGTGTCACAGTAGATTTTAAGAAATAGTGGTATTTACTAAGTAAAACCTTAATTGAAAATGGATAGATTTTATCACAAAGTGACTGCCGAATCAATTAAAGAAATCTAAAATGTGTGTTTGATTAAAAAAATTATACAAAAATTAAAATGGTGTTCTACAAATTAATTTAAAAAAAATATGTATTTATATATATATATATATATATATATATATATATATAAATATATATATATATATATATATATATATATATATATATATATATATATATATATATATATATATATATATATATATATATATATATATATATAAATATATATATTTATATATTAATTAATATACAATTTTCGACTAAAACTCTCCACCTTACACCGAGAGCTTTATTCTTATTTGGAATATATTTCTGTGTATATTTTTATAGCGTTTCGTGTAATTAAAATCATGGTTAATTCGGGGGAAGTTCTACTGAAGATCCATTCGGATAAACATATAGAGATATAAAATAACATCTCTCTTATGTCCAGGGTGAAGTTACATAACGAGGTATATTTCCACTTGTTCCATCAATCACGTTGATTACGAAATCGAACATGTGCTTTCTGATAACAAATTTCGGCGAAAAGTAATACATTGACACATTCCAGGAACCCGTATTTGAGAATCCTACAGTTCCTGTATTTTGTTCGTTTCTTTGGAATTGGTATATTTTTATTTCTACGGCTCAGAGGTATACCACGCTAAGTATCTAAGGATAATTTTTTATTAATAAAAAAAAAACTAACTTGCCATCACGCTACTTCTTCGCAGTTGGCAGAGAGAATAGAATGCCACGCCACTCTGAGTTTGCAAACCATTTTTGCCTCTTCCACATTCTAGCATCTCCTCATGCTTTACTGCTTATTATTCCAACTCGTGACCTGACCATGCCCAAGTTTTTGAAATGCTCGATAATGCCAAGTTTTTATCGGTCTTCCCCTGCTCCAATTTACAACTTCATTCACCCCGTAAATTTATATTACCGATCTCTCCTCACTCATTCGTTCCAAACCATCTGAAACATACCTTTCTTAATTTTATCGATAATTCTTTTCCTTGCATTATTTCTTTATTTTCACTATCCGAATTAATATCATACATCGTTTTGCCGTTCATTCGTCTGAGAGATTGCATTTTGACTGCATTCTTCCTTCTTTTGCCAAATCCAAGCTTTACTTATACATTAAGGTTGGAAACCGGACTCCATTGTGTACTGCCAGTTTAGCTGTCACTGCGGTTTTATTTGTTATAAATTATTTCAGTGCACCATTCACTATGCTCCTAGCATTTAATCTCCTTTCTTTATCCTTATCCATCCTTACATTCATAGAAAACATATTTCCCTAATATATCATCCAACTGTTTACCATTTACAACACGCATCTCCCAAAAAACCATGACATATATGCATACAAACCATATTTATATATATATACATATATTAGGGGTAGGTACCTACCGAAAAGATTTCGATTATTTTCATTCCTTGTTTGGGATCAGTATGTACCTGAACATTTTCTGCGACCCGACAGTCTTATTACAACATTAATAAAGGGAAAATATAATGAAAAGGGAAAACCAACATGGAATTAAGAAGTGCATTCAAAAGACATGTTGGGTGTGGCGATGAAAGATCTTTTTATCCAGGCTAATCTCTCTTAATCTATTATATATTATATTATATTTGATCAATCTATAATCTGTACAGAAGGTTTTGTACAGATAATATATTAATCAAACATATAATTTATAATATTTCAAATCAACTGGTTTGAGATGTACAACAAAGATAAGATAAATATAATATACACGACATTTTAAGTGTGTCCATATCCTAAAGGAAACATGTCAAACGTGTCAGGTTGTAGTTCCATGGTTAGTGTCGCGGAATCTGAGTCAGAGTTTCTCGGTTCGAACCACCCTACCACAATTATTACAAGTATTTTTTTAATAAATGAAACACAAATATATCTATAAAAATAATAAGCTTTACAATTAATTAAAAGCACGTTTTCAGTTGTTTCCGAGTATGTAAAATAATTCGGTAAGGATTTTGAAAGAAATAAAATAAAAGGGTGCCCGCTAAATGAAGGCTTTTGCAAATCAATATTAGATATTGCTGCGAAATCACATATAAAGTGACGCGAGATTTATATGATATTATATACGAGTATGTATGAATTCCAAAAATTTGAGTAGTGTGGTTATCAAATATGGGTAGAATGGGGAATGTTTCACTTGTATAAAGTGATCACTTAACCAGCATATGAGAGATGTTGTGTCTATGTTGAGATGTCAAAGTTGAATCAGATTATCATACAGAATTTGAATCAGATTATCATACAATAAAATATGTTATAATTCTATATGTTCAAAATATTAATTTTTGGAATATTTAAGGATCCTTGTTATTTATTAAAGGCACTATTTGTGGTGTAATTGGACAGACGCTCGGCTGCAAAACTGGCGTCGCGGGTTCGATTCCTACTAGGTGTAAAATGAATAGAAGAAAGATTTATTACCAAGTGGTTTGGGTGTTTGTATCGTATTTGTTCACATTTCTCTTCTCTTTCCATCCATACGACCAAGTTTCTGTAAAGTTAGCAAGTAAATTAAATACACTTTTTGTGAAATAAATACAATTCATGAATAGCTTATTTGACATTACATCATGTGAAAAATTTTCTTTCAGGAGCCCACAAAAGTGGAGCTTTCTAAAGAAATTTGTTGCCTAATAGCATGTTTGAATTATATTTTTGAAATCATTTTTGATTCAATGTGTTTAGTCGGAGTGATTTTATTCAGGTTACACGTGCTATAACTCATCTAGAGATTTAGTTTGTTTGGTGATTTCCATCTTATGAGAGAGGTGGAAACATCGAATTCCCTACTTGAAGGAATTAGCGAAGTATACTCGAAATAATTCAAGCTAATATTAAACACGTGCCAATGACTTTATGGAACAAAAAAACGCGTGTACGTGAAACTGAACAAAAATAAAAATAAATTAGAAAGATTTGATGTGAAAGACAGAAAAAAGGAGAGAGCATCTTTAAATAAATATAACGATACAAAAATTGCATAAAAAATATTAGGTTTATTCAATTTATACTTTATTTCATTGGTGCTTCAATTGGTAATACTGATATTGCTTTGTGATAACTAAAACATTTAAAGCTGCTGTCAGTTTTTGCTTGTTTCATAGATTTGAAATATATTCACTGCTTCACAAGCATTGTTAAACGAAAAACTGTCCCCTTTTTATTACCTATCTTTTCCATTTTGCCAGATTGAGCCAATGTAAGCGTAGCTGGTACAGCTACGTTTACGTAGCTGGTACAGCTAGTTGAAAATAATTTAAAAGGGGAAATAATTAGTTTTTAGCAGCCTACATGTGTATTACTAACCTTAATTCCTAGATGTATATACATACATAAAAAAACAATAAAATATATATACATATTTTTTTATTGTAAATAACGTACTGAAACCTTTGATGTAATCTGCAATCGTACAGTTTTATATATTTCGCTCCAAAAGGGTGATTTTTGATTTGAACATACATTGATTTTATAATATTTCAACTTATAACAACAGTTTGAGTTTTCACCAAAGAAAACTGTTCTTTGATACATCAAAATGTAGTTAAAATGAGTAAAATTTCAATTTTTAAATACTACTTTTTCTTAAAAACTATTGCATTTCAATTAATACATGTCGCTCACTTCTTTCAAGAACGCCATAAATCAAAAATCGAGAATTGTCAGTTAGGCATGTTTTCGGAATGCCCAAAAAATGTACATTATCCCAGCAAATAAGGCATATTTTTAAGTTAATATTTACCCGCTACAGGGCAGAAAGTGTTGTTTTTGCATTTTGAAGAAAATGTATTATTTAATATTTTTTTTTTTAAATAAAATAAATATTTTTCAAATAAAGAAAAAACCTTCAGGTTTTACCTAAAAAGATCTGTTGCACTGTAAAAAGTTCAATAAGTGGGTTGATATTTATTTTAAAACGTTTTATAAAAACGTTCTCCTGAAAAATCAATTTTTTTTATTTATGACGTTCTTTGAAAGGAGTGAGCGATGTGTCACAAAAGGTTTTCAGAAATTGTGGTACTAACTAAGTGAGTGTAAGATAAAAAGTGGATGAATATTACAAAAATATAAAAATTTAAAACAGTTTGTTTAATTCATTTCAACGTTAACAACTTTTCAGTTTTTTCAGTCAGACTATTGAGTATAAGTTACAATACATTGATAGGATACGGATGACGTAAGTCCTGAACTCTGCAATAACATAACTGCTATACGGGAAATCAAATAAAGGATAAATAGCACGTACTCTATGATAGGAATAAGGTTACCAGTTCAGGGTAACAGTATTTTATTGAAAAATCAAGTATGTTTGTTTTTATACCATCCTCCCCCCTTGGAATTGAGCACGGGATCTCAAGCAAAGATAGTTAAACACACACACATACACACACAAATGCAAACAAACACGGATTTATTTGTTTCATATTTTCGTTTACAATTAATGCCTTATATAGAATAAAATTTTATTTTCTATACTAAACAATTAATTGATTAAATAAATTCATAAATATTTTTTTCTTCGTACCCTTACCTCCACCCAATGGTGCATAGGGCACAGTATCGACGCAGTATTATCTCGTTATAGTCGTTTTAGTCGTTTTTGCGTCAATGTTCGTCCTGCGCTTCTTGTACCTGTTAAGGGTGATATTAAATAAATATGAGAGAGAAAATCACATATATTTACATTTACCCCCAGGGTGTCCAACCAGGGACTCTAACCGCGGCAAATAAACCCGATTACCTCTTCACTACAAAGATGAACATCAATAAAAGTGAAGCAAAAATTATCGGAATGGAGTTTGTTTTACGTAATTACGCATTAAAGTGAAAACGTGACACCTTATAATAAAATCTAAGGCAAATTCCGAATATTTATTTGCTCTTATTTACATTTACTATTGGACATTTTTGAGTGGTATGAAAACAATCAACAGATTCAACAAACACCAAGACTTTGTTTTTCACTTATTAAGTTGTAAGTAAATATGAAACAATCTAATAATTGCGTGAACCGATCCCAACTCTATATAATTGGAAAATCCGATCTGCGGATCTTAAGTATTGAATATTTATTTTAGAACAGCAACAGAAGAGAAATTACACGGGCAAGTAATTGAATTAAGCCCCGTACATACAAGTGAACTTAAAACATTAAACCTTTTTATACAGATGTAAAGCATTATGATTAAGAAAATTACTACTTAAATTCTTAAATTAATGATTATAAAACGTTATTTTGATGTTTATTGTCTCGTTCTTGTAGCCTGAATCTTTAACTCAAATTTTATATATATATATATATATATATATATATATATATATATATATATATATATATATATATATATATATATATATATATATATATATATATATATATATATATTTATCTATAATATATATATATATATATATATATATATATATATATATATATATATATATATATATATATATATATATATATATATATATATATGTATATATATATATTTATATACATATATATTTATACATATATGTGTAAAGTGATCATCAAATCAGCCTATGACCGTCGTCAGCCCCGTAAATGCCCAGACTTCCATATTCTTTTTCATTTTTGATGAGATGTCAAAAAATAATACTGTTACTTATATATTTTTTAATAATAGCCTTACTCTTTTCTTTTTCCCCGCCTAATTTTTCATGGAATCACCCCTTTTTTATTACTTTAATACACCAAAGAATTAATTTTCAGGCTTATTATTACTCTACCCAATAAATCATATTTACAGTTTAGTTAAAAATAAAAGTTTGTAAAACGAATTCCTTTCCTAAACACCAGCCGTACGCTCTATTACAGAGCTAACTCATTAATTGTATAAATAATATACTTCAAGGATTATAATTAAATATGTAGGTTTGGTCGCGTCAACGATTATTACGACTCATTTCGATATTTGCACATGACGTTGTAATATTTGGTATATATTCAATAGAATGCCAAATTTATTTTCGATGTTATCTAAGGTTATCGATATAAGACATGCTCTTAAATTTTCTATAGAACACCTTTTGTTCAAATTTTTTCATGTATTTTTTTGAATTGACGACAAAGTCATGCTTGCATTGTATCCTCTTGAAATTGTATTGAAGAATTTTTCGGAAACTTATTCATATTATTTGTATTTGAAATATTTTTCCGGCTCCGTAGTGCAATGGTAAGTGCGTTTAGTTTGACTTCTAGGGGGTTTAAATAAAAATCAGCTATTTTCACTCTCACATTTACTTAATTTCAACCTATACTAGTAAAAGAAGCTCCGAGTTGATCATTATGTATGTATGTAAAGATCAAGTTAATAATGTGTTGAGACGATGCAGTATCCTAGGCACCATAAGCTATAGATTAGGGTGAGATAAAAAAGAATTTAAAATATTTTTGTGATAATACTCTCATATAGATAACGCCACAGATAAAACGTTAAGGATAATAAGTATTATGTATGTTACAAGAGCGAAAGGACCGAGTGCAAGTTTTCCATTATGAAACAGTTTCAATTTAGCTCATGTGGAAAATTTCCATTTAGAAAAAAACGGGAACAAACAACCTAGATTTAAAAATCCCGGATAATCTCTGTACAAAAGGGAGGAAAGACGAAAATTCTCGGGGAGTATTTAATTTTATCATATTTTAACAGTACAACTAATATATTTTTACGATGGAATTCCCTCTAGAAACTTCAACGAGAATATAAATCTCACTTTGAAAGTATGCTTTTTGCCTTCCATTTTGCGTTCGCTTTCAAGAGCAGATTTATGAAAATTGTTTTGTAAATTACATTCCAACATTTTGAGTGCGTGCAAACACTTGTGCACAAATCTGGATTACCTCCAATTATAGGAGTAATTTATCTTAAATATAATTGGAGATAATCCAGATTTGTGAACAAGTATTTGCACACACAACATAAATTTTAAGTAAATTAAATGGTTAAATTGTAAGCCAAAATATTGAAATGAAAATGATGTTTTCTAGCGTTTATCGTGTATGTGATTTTAACAAAAGATTCGGCCTCACATAAATGAAAGAGTTTCTGTTCAGTTAAAATATTCTCAATTAAAGATTTATTATTGGATTAAAACCAATATTTTTAGCTTTTCCACTTTTTTATTTGACCAGCGACCGGGTTTCGTCGTTACCGACATCATCAGACTGGTCTGATGATGTCGGTAACGACGAAACCCGGTCGCTGGTCAAATAAAAAAAGTGAAAAAGCTAAAAATATTGGTTTTAATCCAATAATAAATTAAAAATGCAATTCCATCACGAAGTGTCAGTGGATAATATAAATCTATCAATTAAAGATATTTTTTTGACATCTCATCAAAGATGAAGAAGAATATGGAAGTCTGGACATTTAGTGAAATTGTAGTGATTCAAGCACAATGTTTCGAAATTTAATAATATATTTAGAACTTCCAAGAATTTGAGTAGTGTGGTTGTCAGTCATGGGTAGAATTGGCGAATGTTACACGTGTATAAAGTGATCACTTAAACCAGCCTATGACGGTCGTAAAAGCCCCGTAAATGCCCAGACTTTCGTATTCTTTTTCATCTATGTTGAGATGTCAAACAAGAATATGAATCACAATCCATATACTAAATATTATACCGTAAAAAATAAGTTCTCACAGGATAAACCATCTGTGCATTAAAAAATTATATTTTTATTAAGCCTATCTTATTATTTTCACTCAAGCTTATCTTATTATGTTCACTTGCAAAATTCCTCTAGTGGCAATCGCCAAATATTCTGAGAGGTGTCTTGTGACAAAACCGCATAACGTCTTGTTACAGTACTAGAATATGAATTAAAACAGTTGTTTACACTCTCAGTTTGGCAAATATAAAAAACGAAAAGATGGACTCTTATCTAAATTACAAACAACTATGTTTACTTTAAAATACTTATCAGCTTGAGAATTTTCTTTGGGAACAGTGCTTAAATTATGACTCAACAAGTGGGAGGCAAGATAATTTACTGACCAATATTTATAAAATGGCAAACTTATACCTAATTACTGCTTTTATTTATTTAATAACTCATGAACACTGATATAAACATTGCGCGACATTCTTGCATATATTATGTCAACATATCTGCAAAATTAAGAAGAAATAGGCTAAATGTATATGATTATTATATAAATATACATATATAAACACACACATGCCGTATCACGGTAGGCAGAGAGAGTAGAACGCCATACGTTTCTGTCTTTGCAACATTCTTCTAATACAAATCATATACGTTTTAAATCAGAAAAGGTTTTTTTATTTAATTCTTTATTTGATATTTCCCTTTCTATTAGTAAACCACGATTTAAATTGAAACACGTAAATCACTCAAATATTGGTAAGTACTCATGGTTAAATGTTTTTTTATATAAACTTACATTATACACATGGTAACAGATATAAAAAATATATTATAACATTATTTTATAGACCGCGTTAACTTTGATACGAAATATAACCTTTTTTACAAATAATATGGATCAGATAAAGAGATAATTTCAGTTTTATTTTTCTTAATCAATACTATTTGTATTTCATGATAAACACAAATATTTCAATTAAACGCGTTTTCGGGTGAGCCTAAGCGGTTTATGTATAAAAAGTTGTGTAAAATCAGAGTTGTGGTTGAACCCAGAATCTCTGACTCAAATACAGGAATACAAATCCTTGACACACAGCCTAACTCCAACGCTATGTCAGATCTAACTCATGTCGTGTCATAATTAAAGTCACATTTTGAAGTAATATTGCTTAAAACATTATTTTTTTAAAACAATTTGTAGAGTCAATATTTTGATTTATATTACTTTTAGTATAACCTTTTTATAAATAATTATAATACCTATCAGCAGTTAGAAGTTTGAAGGTTCTATTGAAGTCCAAAACATATTCGTTCAAAGCATAATTTGCAACTTGATTACGTAAAAATGAAAATCAATAATTAAACAGAGTTCATTAGAAGGTTCCAGAACTATTGAGATAACGTTTTCTGAAATATCAAACATTATTTTTGTTTTTGTGGGAATATAAACTTGTAATGTTCGCTTCTATAGTGTAATAGTAAGCACGCTTAGCAACGGTGCTGGTAGTCCCATGTTCCATTCCCAGAGGGAACAAATTACATATCTGTAAGTAACTATAATATTTACTTCTAAATATATTTAATATCAATCTTTACCTTATGTACAATATTCATAACCCTGATTTTTCGTAATTAACGAACTATGCAAAAGATAAATATGAGAATTAGTCTTTGCAATGCAATGCCCTAAGCACCACAGTAAAACGCTGGTAGATCCCGGCGCATGGAATTGCAGTACTGTGTCTCTAGATTTAGAATATCTAAGAATACCGAATATAAGAAGGATTTTGAACATTTAATATAACTACAAATGGTAATCAATTATAAAAAAAACCGTCTTATTTTTATCGATCTGTTGAAAGAATAATGAATTTCTTTTGAAAACAGTATCACTCGAAAAATGATATTCAGATTGAAATGTAATAATTAGGGCCAAAAATATAGTTTTATGGAGTAAACAACAGTGACAATCAATAATTTAGAATTGTAAATGAAAACACATGATTTTTACCACTTTAGTATTATATTTATTGTTAACGACTGGTTTCGGAAGCTACAGATGCTTCCATCTACGGGTTTGAATATTTCTTACCACAAAATGAATGCCGAAACATTAAATAAAATAAAAAAGGATGTACGAAAAGAAACAAGAAAATATCCACCCTTACCTTAAATCTTTTAAAAATATGCTTATGTTGAAAATTTAACTAAATTGTGTGTAATAAAAAACCTTAATATTAAATTAAATATAGCGTACTACGTGTCGATAACTTAAACATTGCTTCTGATTTTTTTCTAACGATATGATAATTTTAAAACAATCGTTCAACCATGCAGCCAGAAAGTTCATATTACCGAAACGAATTTATGAAAAAAATATATTATCAATGTGAGTTAAACTTATATCAAATGAAAAAATAAAAATATTACTAAACTTCAGCCATTTTTTTACAATACCTATTTGTCGCTAGTTGATCTTCCGTCGGGATCCACTATAATTCATCCGAGTCAGTAGTTTTTCTCCAACAATGGGCTAGAAATTTATAATTCACGGTTATTAAATTTATTTAACTAAATCAAATAATTTAAATGTAAAAAATTAAGAAATTTAAGTTTAAAAATTAATTAAATGTTGTATCTGATTTTCACTAGGTTTTTCCGTCGCTACCCTAATTTTTCTCTAATCCGTCGTTTTGGTTTTTCCAATATCAAAAATATGCAAAGGGCACAGTATCGCATTGACGCATCCTGTTCGTTAATTACTTAATGTTTGATACATATTGTAGATAAATCGCTGATAATTATATTTACCCTCCTCGAGAATCGAACGTGGAACCTCTGGAATGGTAACCATGCGTTCTAATAACTACACGAAGAGAGCAGACAAAGACGGTATAATTTTTATTTTGGGGTATTTTTTATTGATTAATCAAATGAATAGGGGCTAGTTTTTTAACGAAAATAAATCTAATCAAATTCATCAATTAAAGATGTGTATTTTCAATCATTCCGATTATCAAAAGAAATATTTTTCTATACTTAAGCCTTAATTTACAAAATTGATCACATAATCGCTGTAATTTGCGATTAAACATCATTTTACATTAAATTACATTAATATAATTATTTTTGAAAAACGAGAGTAAGTTTGCAAAATACCTATTTATATCAATATCCAAATCAATTTGATATTCACGTTTTCGACCAATAATGTCCGTCATTTTTTAAAAATTAATATATTTAATGAATTTAACTAAATCTAAAAATGTTCTTCTTCCTACCCTTATCCGCACTTATATGCATAGGGAAATTTGTCGTAACGTGTTATCTTGATCGTTATATACCCGAAGTAAAGGTGACCACCCCTGCGCTTCAGTCCAGGTGATATTAAATAAATATTGGACTGAAAAATCACCATTCTTTATTTTGACCGTCTTTTGAATCGAACCCAAAACCTCCAGCGCGTTAGCCTAGAGTGTTAGCCTATTAATATGACTTGGTAAATAAAACTAAATAAACAATGTATCCTATTTCGACTAGGCTTTTACGTTCACCGCCTATATTTTTTCGCCTCATATGAAAATACGTATTTAGTAATTTGTAATAAATAGTTTTTCAATAAAATGAAATGATTACAATTGTGAAAATTACATTAATAAACCCAAAGAAATCAAGAAAAACGTATTTTTATACAATTATATAGCACTCTCCTTATCATTCCACGTACACTTTGTGTATTGCATTGTATTGGTTTTAAGCGATTGAAAAGTTTTGTTAAAAAGTTCATCTAGTATAGGAAGAATTTTGCGCTTGTATTGAACTTATACCCTTTCAGTTTGCGCACACTCCGACGCAGGGTGCGTCGGTGGTAGAGTCGGAGAGTATATAAGGGCGGATGTTAGCGAGGATTTACATTAGATTCCTGCCTCAGTCCTAACCGGTCGCTTGCGGCGCGCTCCTCCCATATAGCGCCAGTGCAAGAGCGGCGGTAGTTCCAGCGGACGCCGCCAGACGACGTCCTACGCCGGCACTGTTCCACCGCCAGCCGGAGAAGACTCACGCGCATCAGGTTGAGCGAATCACGCGTAAAGTTTGTAGTTTTACCGAGTGCGCGTTTCGTGAAATGTAAGTGAGGTTCATTTGCATCATAATGTAAGTCAACCTTTTATTATTGGTAGTAGCTTCTCGCAAGTTTTTTTTTTATTATTTTATTTTTCGTTTAACTTCTTAGTACAGTCTTATCCGTAATAAGTTAGTTTGTGTAAATTCATGTGACATCGCTATCAGCACACCGGCCGCCTTGGGAGGAGAAAAAGAAGATTTTCACCTACATATTTGTAAGTCGTTTTTTTATTAATATTACTCTACTGTTTTTATTTTATTATTTTAAGTACTTTACACACTATTCAAAACTTTATTCATAAGTTTTATGATGTTAAAATATTGAAAATAAGTCTGAATTCAGATAAATGCTTTTTTTTTTAAATACTAGCGAATTGTGAATATTTCACTTAAATACTTAATTTTTTATTCTCGCTTTTTATTCATATTATTTACTCTACTATTTTATACTTTACCCACTGTTTTATGAAACTTGTTAAAATACTTTTACTGAAGTTTAATGTTTGAAAAGATGCCTGAATTCAGATAAATGCATTTTTTAAAATAAATACTAGCGATTTGTGAATATTTCATTAATATACTGTATATTGTTATTCTCGCTTCATTGCGAGATGTACAGACAAAAATCTACAAACACGAATAAAACGCTAATTAATTGAGCTCATTTCCTAATTTTTTAGGTCATTATTTTAATTGTGTGTTAAAATTATTTTTTGCTGGCGATGTTCATGTTTATGTATATTGTAGCTTATATAAACGAGAGGGAATCAAATATTACAGAATTTATATACTGTACAAAATGAATTTTCGAAAACAAGAAAAAATAATTAATCTTAACATATTTTCGCTAAAAGTAAAGAAAATACAAATGTTTTTTTTGTATTTAATGAGATATATATTATTGTGAAATAACTTTTAAATTAGATTTGAAATAAAAACAAATGGCATATATATCAAAATATACATTTTTTTAAATTAAAAGTTTTTTGAATAAACAAAAAAAAGAGATTTAAATCCAAACATATTCTCAAAATTATAAAAATATGTCATGAAATTAGATTTTTTTATTCATGAATTTACTTTAAAAGTAAAATTTAATTCTTTCTTTGGTATTTTTATGATAAGACGTATTTTTAAATAATTTAAAACTATATGTTTGAAAAATCAATTTCCACCAAATAAATAAAAAAAAATTGAAAAAAAAATTGTTTCAGTGATATATTTTTATGAATATTTTTTGAATCCATTTGAAATAATAAATAATAAAACTATATTTTTGATAGAATACATTTTTCAAGAATTTTAAACAATTCTTCAAAAAACAGGTAAAATATTATAAAAATCTAAAAGTAGAGTGATATAATTTAGAAGTCCATTATGAATAAGATTCCAAACATTTTTTCATTAAAAGGAAAGTAACATTGAAAAATTAGAAAAAAATGATTTATTTTTTATTATAAATGAGGTATTTATTATCAATAACATATTATATTTTAAAAGTCTTCTTTAAACTTATTTATAGGATATAATTTTATAGAATTTCTAAAAAATCATTAAAAGTAAAATGTAAATTTGTAAACATATTTTTGTTTAAAATATAAATAAATTTAAAAAAAATGAGTTACAGATTATGTATATTGTATTTTTAATTCCATTTTTTTTAAACTTTTTTTTTAAATAAAGTTTTTAAAATAAATTTAATTAATTTTCAAGACTGTCCAGATAAATATTAAAAGATTTTCCACTTCAACATTGCATAGTCCCCTTTCAGCTTCAATCATCAAATATGATTTTTAGGTTCAACTTAGCCTGATGTCGAATGACGCAACAAGATCGATCATTCCAAAAAATTGTGTTGATTATAATTTCAGTAAGAAATCATTAAGGTCAAAACTCTTAAATTAAGAGTAATTAAATTCACGTACGTGAGATTTCGAAAAATCTTGGAAAAAAACTCATATCTTATCTTAAACCCAATGATTCTTGTCTAAAAGCGTTAACGACGCATAGACGAAAGTTTGTCTTTATTTTATTTTTTGGATAAAATGACATATTTTACTGCTTGAGTGTAAAATATGGTAAGCCCTTTTATTTAATTCCTAGATTTTCTTACTTTGGCTGATAGCGTTTTTCTGGGATATTATAGCATGTATCTTTAACTCAGCGTTCCTCACTTTTAGGTGACGTTTCGGATAGCGTTGCAGGGTCCATAATGAGTCCTGATTAAGACCGTCGCAAAGGTATTCGTAACGCATACAATAAGTGCTAACGACTTACGACACGGGGCATATTAACTCAGAAAAATCATATCTGACTATCGCAGAAATTTAAATATCGATATATTACATTTAACACATTTTTTATAAGGTTTAAAGTTAAATTTTACGAGTAAAACTACTTTCAAATGATTTTTTTTTCAATTATTATCAATGACTATCGTTAGCGCTTCGTTCCCTACATTTTGCAGAGGTTTCGGATGGCATTGCGTCGTCCATAGTCAACCCTGATAACAACCTATCGCAATTGTATAGCGCTAAAAAGTAAAAAGACGAGAAGCGCTGCAAGAAGCGAGAGTGTATGAATTTAAAAAAATCAACTTAGCATGAAAAAAATCCACTATCAAACAAATTGCTAATTTACGATTTTTTAAGATAATATTTTTAAGGCATAATTTAAAATAGAATTTAAGATAAGAAACATGTTTTTAACATTTTTTTTTTTCAATTTGATTATCCACTTAGGTAAATTTAATAGATCTAGCGGCATATTAATTAAAAAAAAATCAGCCAAAAATGTAAATTTATAAGTTTTTGTTTTAGCCTAAATATGATTGGAATTCTAACTGAAATTATAATAAATTCCACACTTTAAAATCTTAACCTAGCTGCCGTTGACAATATTTTACCGAGAACGGGTCAATATTGCATAGACAGTTTTGATTGATTTACCTTTATAATTGTGTCTCTCTTCCGCAATACCTCGTTTATATGATGCAGTTTTTTATGCACCGTAAGATGCGTGTAAGGGTAAAAAAGGAAGTAAATTATTTATTTGATCCCTTTGTTTATATGAGCTATTGTATAATATGTGCATATCGTCGATGTTATTGTAACACGAGCTATTTTTATGATTGCAAAATTAAATTATTACTTTCATAATTATTTTTTTTCATTTTGGTGTGTTGACCTAATCAAATCGATTAAACATCATAGAACTCGTAAAATAAATATAAAATAATACCATTTTTGAGTTAGCTCGTGTTGGAATATCACTGACGATATAATTTGTGGTATCAAGATTTTTATTGATTGTTTTACAAAGGTGAGGAAGTTTTATGATGAAAATATGAAAAGACTTCTAAATCTTCGTTAAGACATCAATTTGGTATCAAACTGTGTCAAGAATATCTATCAAACATATCAATTTGTAAGGTATAACTTTAATATTTAAACTGCTACGTCATCAGTCGTGTTTGGAAGACCTGGAATATTCTCGACAGGAGAAAAAAATACATAATTCCTGAAAAATAGAACTGATCACCATTGTTCGTGGTCGATTCTGACCTTCTTATCCATTCTGATCCTTGTATGTAGCAAATAAAATCCGTATGTACCCTCTGAGCTCTTTCATTGACTGTCTGTTGCCTTCCGTCCTCTCAAGTCATGCCGGCCTTTCTAAGTTCAATGTAGGATTTGTCAGCAGCTGACGGATTTTCAGCAGTGGACATCTAGGTAGGTAGAAATCTGACATCTGGCAAATTGATCAAAGCCTTCGCAAGACGTGCAAAATGACTCTATCGCCAGTCTTGAGTGATACTTGTGACCGTAGCCGCCTCCGTAGTGTAATTGTCAGCACGCTCGGCTACCATACTGGAGATCCCGGGTTCGATTCCCTGGGATGAAGTCAAATAAATAAAAGCCATTTAAATATTTATTCAATATAACCCTTGACTGAAGCAAAGGCCAGTCACAACTGCCGCCGGAAAAAAAACGGTTGAGCAAACCATGCTTTATATGCTAAAAGAACCTTACCATATGTTACACGTATGTTATTTGTTCTGGGATAAAAGTACCTGGAGATTGTTTATGATATGGGAGTCGAAAACTGCAATATATCGTTCCGAACATTTTTAATTTGTTGCCGACGGATGTTAGAGGTCAATAATAAAAAAATCTAGGATGAAAGATATATCCTGATAATAAAATATTTATAAATATATCAATGTATTAAAAATTAATTCAATATGTTTATATAACCTGCTGCGTCATCAGTCTTTAAAAAACCAACGAGAGTTAGTCCGAAAGCTGATATGAAAAGTTAAACAATTTACGTTCGTAGGACCAAAAAATACAGATAGTTTTCCATATTCCCAGCAGATAACAATTCGGGTAAACACAGGCAGTATGCGGATTTCACAACACGCAAATAGTCCTTATGAGGTGCTACTATCAAGATTCGACCCCATTCAAACAGAAGTATTCGTCGTTACAGCGTAGAGTTAGGCCGTTTGGCTATAATGAGATACATGAGGACTTCGGGAGATCCCAAGAGAGGGAATAAATCAATTTGATTTATTTCCTCAGTAATATTGATTTAATACGTTACAAGTACCAGAGTAATGCAAGATAAATCACCCTATTTTTAAGAAATTAACGAATGTAACTAAAATACCCAATGCGGTATAAAGTGTAGAAAAAGTCAGAAGAAATAGGTAATAATCTAGTTCAATTTACAACAGTTTGAGTGTGTCCAAATACTAGTTCACAAATCTGAATTTTCTCCGATTATAGGAGTTATCTATCATATTATTTTTTATTTTTGACATCTCAACATAGAATTATCTGGTCAAATTATAAGCTAAAATATGTTTTCTGACGTTTGTATGTGATTATAATCCTGGATTCAGACCTCACTTGCTAATATAAAAGTTTCTGCTCAATAAAAAAGCTTCTTCGTCTCTAAATATTTAGGATATTTAAAAAAATTGAACAATACCTTTTCTTCAAAATGCAAAAATAACTCTTTCTGGGTAAATATTAAGTTGAAAATATGCCGCTTTTGCTGGGATATAGTACATTTTCTGGGCATTCCGAAAACATGCACAACTGAAAATTGACGATTTTTGATTTATGACGTTCTTGAAAGGAGTGAGCGATATATTAAGTATCGTATTTAAACTAAAAACTGTATGTGTGGGCCAAATGGAAGCCTATACCAGACCTGGGAAAACACAGTTTACCATATACGGTTGGGGATTTTCAGATTATCCTAAAGAGAGAGCGTAGAAAAGTCTCCCACTCCGCCTAAAAATAACCATATATCCTAAAATTAAAGCCTTAAATTTTCTCTCAAAAGGAAAAATGGTTTGTAAAATAATTTTAATTTAATGATTTTAATATCTTACAATCTAATATTTAATAAAATTCCGGAGAAAATTAATTTTATTCCATGAATCAATATTTGACATTAAATATTTGAAAATTCCTTCGAAAAACGAAGAAATCAAAGGTTGCCAAACTGTTTTGATCCAGAGCCCCTTGAATTCATAATTTATTAGCTGTACCTAACACAATGAGAAAATAATTTTTAGTTTGGTAGAAGGGGAAAAATAACCAAAATTTACCATCGGCACGCAAAATATAATAAAGGGGAAATTTATAATGATCTTATCTCAGGTTTTTTCCATTAACAACTCGACAATTTGCAATTTTCTCTATTTTAACTTTATTACCGCTGACCAAAAAAAATTCTATCGATAACAATCTACGTTTTAAACAAAATCAATTACAATCCGAATCTTCCATTGCAATACATTAAGTTTTCAATATTGGGTACCTTCGTCTGTACTTTGATTAACCTTCATCTGAATCATATATTCATATGTGATATACAGACATGTGCGTCAGTCACGGTCAAAGGGTTAATCCTCACTAACACCCTCATGGGGGTAATGCAACAGTTTGAATAATTGAACCATGTGCGATAGTCGCTATAATTTGGTCAAGTAATCTTAGCCTTGCTACTAAATACACATAACACATCCAAGGATAGTGCACTTTTCATTCGATTATATTTCAAAGCGTTAAAAACAACTGTTTCTGTAAAGGAACTGCTGTTAACTGCTTTGTATAGCCCTGCGTGCTGTAACGGTTTACGAGGCGGTTGCATAACAACTGTTTTGACAAACAAACGTGTCGCCCGATCTCATTTCGAAACGGATAAATATGTTTCTTTTAATCTGACATGTTAACACCATCTCTGTGTATTTCAATCCAAATTATTCAATTCTAGTTCTAACCATATCAGCTCGAAATACTTGTTTTTAAAAAATTACTTCAATCAAGAGTGCCGTAAGTAAAGTTTCGGTATTTATCGATAAGATCTAACCAAGAGATATCAGCGTTATGCTGATTTTCACCGTCGCCATCGTTGTCGTTAGGAAATTCATTAAGGACGCTTTGGACCTAAACAGTTTGGGAATCGCCGGTATTTGTAAAGCATTCTAATTATTCGCTATCCCGATTTTGCAAATTTAATGTAAAAAACTCATATTTTTTTACATTCTTAGAGATTTTCAACAGACATTATTAGGTACAAGAATTTTTATTAAGTAAAAAATATAATGGGTAAAATGCTTTAATATGTATTTCTTGTAGGTATTTATTCAATTACGAAGATATTAGAAAGATTTTTTTTTAATATGGAGCAAACCTCCGTCAGTGCTTACCAAAATGTGCTGAAGTAAAATAAAAATATTCATTTTGACATCGTACTATAAAAATCAAGTATGCATTTTTTAATAGTGTAAATATTCTTCTTCGTGAGCCTCTGACCTCCACTACTGGATAAAGGCCTCTTCCTCCTTTATTCTATTTCCTCCGGTTGGGTGCTACTTGCAGCCAGTTTCTACCCCCTACAGCGACTATGTCGACGGACCATCTCTTTTGGGGTGTTCCGACACCCTTTTTGTTCTCAAAAGGTCTTCCCCGTAAAATTCTTGGCGTCCATCTTGTGGGGTCCTGTCTTGCAATATGTCTTGCCCGTTGCCATTTGAGTTTTACCATGCGATCTATGATATTCCCTACTTTGGTTCATTCGTAAGTAATCTAAAGCATTTAATTAAAATGTTACTTTGTTTTAAAATCTCTATAAATATTATAGTGGTTTTGAAACAAAGTTAAATTTTAATTATAAAATGGAAAAATCACGAAGTTATTGCTTCAAATACAAATTATAATTTATAGCATGTTTATATTCAAGCGGTATAAAGAAGCATTATGTCATCAGACAATGTATGAATCCGCTAAGGATAATTTAATGGGTGTTCTATTAAACTAGATGGCAGGGAATGGTGGAATAGTTGTAATAGGGGCGGTTGGTAATAACGACCAATAATGGGTTATGACGCTGCGCTGCATTGTGACTGACATTCTTGCACATCGCTAGCACATACAGAATCGTTAAGCTCACACAAAGTTAGGAGTTGACTACGGCTTACTTCTTATTACAATACGGCCAGCAAATCAATAATGGATTTAATATTTTCTAAATTAAATATGGACAATCAATCAAATAAAAATCCAGCGGAAAAACAATACATTAGTAATACTCTCCTTACCATTCGCCATTACATTAGTAAACTTATTCTTCTTCTTCTTCTAACCCTTATCCGCACCAAATGGTACATAGGGCTCTGCATCGTAAAGAAGCAGTGTTATCTTGATCGTTAAATACACGAAGGAAAAGTAATCAGCCTTGCGCTTCAGGTATCAGTCCGTGATATTATTTGAATATAAGAGTGAAAAAATAAGTAAACTAAGCATTGCTTAGTTGCAAATGTTTTCAAAAATAGCACACGTTAAACGTCGATATATCAACCTAAACAGTTAACAATGGATAATCAATTTTTGCGTTACGTTACTTCGAACCCTAGTTTGATGTTCACTTTAAAGCGTAATTTCATTTATTATTTTCGTTAGAATACTTATTTTATTTTTAACATTTTTGTTCAATTTTATGAATATTTCATCCTTTTTTGTACGTGTTTTAATCGAATTTGTAAAAAAATATGCGCGAGTAACTAATAAATATTTAAGCCAAAGTAATATATTTTTTTTTACAAACTGGCCCTTGACAAAAAAAAGTTTGGGGACCCCTAAGGAATCATAAATATGCGATAATATACTATATTCTTGACTGAAGAAACTATGGAAATAATCAATGTTAAAATGCTACGTTTATTTTTGGCCAAGAACTTTAATTTCACTAATGAGTTAAGTACTTCAGGGTGAGTTGGTTTTTCCTTGGAAATAATTAGATAAAAAGGTAGTTAACAATATTACCCAGTTTCAGGACACGTCAGGTACCGTTACCCACATTAAACATGGTATCCTGCATGGCACAGATAATTCAATTACGAATTTGTCAAAACGTAAGAATAGAAATAGTCATATATAGGTACATATATCATGGTTAATATAGAGACGTCTTTTTGGTTAACTTGATAATGTCTATTTATAACTACTTTTAGTTTTTTTTAAACAACTTTTTGATATAATCAACATTTTTTTCAACGAGATTTGTGAATCCCAATTATGTCAACTTTATATCGAAAGCTTGACATTATTTATTTATTTAAACTTCATGTACAGAAAATAAAAAGTACATTGGCGGGCTTATTGCTAAAAAGCAATATCTTCCAACCGACCAAAGACGGACTAGTGATATTGATCAAAACGTTTGATACCATATATAGCCGTTTGCAATCAGTGGGCAGATAGTACTTGAACATTAAAAAAAACATAAATTACAAATTGACATTTAAAAAGAAACATAAATTAACAAAAGACGATAATAAGGAGGGCAAAGGAAGAAGGGAGTTTAGGGAAGGAGGCAGAGGGAGGAGGTTTGATCGACAGTTAGGATTCTAATGACAGATAGTAATGTCTCAGACGTTTTTAAAAGTTAATACATATTATTGTCTGATGTGTAATAGATTTTATCAAAAAACTAAAAAACAATTATTAACAATTAGACAAAAAAGTATTCTAGGATTCTAATGATAAATAGGTAGAATCAGGTAGCAAGTTTAAGAAAGAGAGGAGGGGTCAGGGGAGGAGGAGATGGACAGTTAGGGTTCTAAGGTAAGATAATGACGTTTCAGGCGTTTTTTGAAGGTTAAGATATTATGTTGTTAAGACATTATGTTGTCCAGTAGTTTAAACTGATATCGTGTATTGATGGAATCCTTTAAACGATGTTATAATACAGAGTAGACGAAATCGCGAAATGTATAATAAGAAGGTAATAAATTAGAAACGTCAGTAATAAGACATTCAAAAATGTTAAAACGTCCAAATAAGGGGTAAAATGAGTCAGCAAATAAATGGGGCAAAATATAGGAGGGCGTGTAGGTCTCAAATATGTTGTGCTAAATGTGTGGCGGGTAATATGTAAGTGGGAGGAATATGTTAGGGGAGGAATATATGGGGGTCAAACGTGGGCCCAAATATGGGTGAAGGCTTATATGGAAAGGGGCAAATGAGGTGGGGAAAAGGTGGAAATGATCAAAAGGAGGCAAATTTCGAGAAGGATCAAAGGTAGCATGGGAATAGAGGGCAAGGGGGCAAAAATAGAGGGACCAAAACTGAGAAAGAACAATATGAGAGAGGGGGAAAGCGACCAAAAACGGGAAAGGTCAAAGATAGAGGGGATCAAGGGAAAGGGGTGTGAGGAGTTGGTGGGGTGTTGGCAAGGGGTGGGGGCGAAGGGGTGGTGGCGAAGGGGTGGGGTAAGGGTGGTGAAAGGGTGGTGAAAGGGTGGTGAAAGGGTGGTGAATGGGTTGGCGAAAGGGGTGGTGAAAGGGGGTGGTAAAAGAGGGTGTTGAAGGAGAGTGGTGTAAGGGGGTGGTAAAAGAAGGTGGTGAAAGGGGGCGGTGTAAGGAGGTGATAAAAGGAGGTGGTAAAAGAGGGTGTTGAAGGAGGGTGGTGTAAAGGGGTGGTAAAATAAGGTGGTAAAAGGGGGTGATTGATGTAAGGGGATGTGCAGGGGGTGATGTAAGGGGGTGGTGTAAGGGTGTGGTGGAAAGGGGCGGTAAAAGAGGGCAATGGATGAAGAGAAAGGGAGGCAAATACTAGGTCGGAGGGAGCAAAGAAAGGGGCCAAATAAGACATGGGGTAAATACGGTAGTCAACAAAGGAGGGCAAATATGGGGACAAATAAAAGGGAGAAAATATGTAGGATCAAATGTAGATGCAAATCTGCAAAAGTAGCATAAAGGCAAGGGTGAGCAAAGTGGGCAGAGGGGGCAACGGGAGCAGATGAGGCAGATGGGGCAGATGGGACAAAGGAGGGGGGATAGAGGGGCCAATGGGCAAGGGGCAGATGGGGGAAAGTGACCAGTGTCAGTGCCGGCTAAGAATTTTTTAAATAGCAATTTCCAATCACAGATTTTGATATTAATTGTAGATGACTGGTTTGGTCAAAATGTTATACCAATTTTAAAGTAAAAATATATTTTTTTATGGCTAGCTAAAAAACTAACTAACCATCACGCTGCTTCCCCGCGGGGGTAGGCAGAGAGGATAGAACGCCACACCACTCTGTCTTTGCAAACATTCTGTGCCTCTTCCACTCTTTTTTTATAGCGACTTGACAATATTGGTTGACGAGTGATTGAAATAAAAATTTAATAAATCACTTTTTTTTTGGAATTTCATGGTCAAAATTCAAAGCGTCTATCAACCATTAAGTGTGGGTTTACATTTTTTTTTAAAACTTAGTCATTTATCTCGGTTTACTGAAATGATTTATTAACAATTTTGTATATACTTATGTACTAGCATGACTTAAGAAGAGATCTACTTTAGATACCCATCAGAAATAATAATTTATCTTCTCACTTGGTATTTCCCCTAAGAGTAATGTACTTAAGATGCACTTTACTCATAATAGCATTGGAATTTCTCAATATGTGATAATATGAGTAAATATGCTTATGCACATGCGTAGTCTATTTATGATGCGTATAATGGGGTTTCAACACTATTAATAAAACAATCTTTGTTCACAAACCCAGAATTGATGAACAAACATTTCCGTCTCCAACAAATTTTCAGGCGTCTCCTAGAATGTATGATAATTCGGGAAAAATGGTCTGACAACAAAAAAAACTTTATTGAAAATCCAGAAATTGTTTTTAACCATTTTTATTCTTGTCGCTTATTTCAATGGCTTTTTACAAGTACCTTGTCACCTCCAGGGATGGATACGCACTGAAGATGAAAAGGTGATTGTCGAAACCGGCTTGAAAAAGTACTAAAAATAAATGTTGTTAAAAATAATATTTCCGATTTATTTTATAAAGTTTATGAAATGTTCCGCAAAATATCACAAAAAAGCATTAGAGAAAAAAAAACTTGCTTTTTCCAACCATATATGGTGCCGAAGAAGTAACATGTAAAAGAAGATTCAATTAAAGCATAAATTTAACTTCCGAAATTTGAGCAGTGTGGTTGCCAATCATAAGTAAAGTGGTTAATGTTACACGTGTAAGTCGTAAGCCCTGTAAATAGACAGACTTCGATATTCTTCTTTATCTTTGTTGAGATATCAATAAAATCTTTATACCGTCAAAAAAGTTTTGTCTAAAAAGTTCTTGCGAAACGGTTTTAACCCTTTGGTTACCAAAATCCTATATATCGACTTTCGGTACTCTAGCAAGAAATACCGGATCCGTGGGATCTGACGTCATGATTTATAAAATATCAGATGAATTTTGGACAGTATGTTAGGGATTCCTTTAGGGTTGTGATAAGTTTTTTGAGTCACGTTGTTTTTTTTTTGTTTCAATAAATCATACTCGTACATTGAAATTTAGAATAATTGATCATTTATAACTTATAATTAGTTGTTAAATTCCAAAAAATTGAAATTAAAAAAATACTTACAGTGAACGAGAAAAATCACATTAAACCAATTATGTTTTCTTGAAAAATAAGCTGAGATATATATATTTTTTTCACAATACACAATAAATTGATACAAATATGTTTAAAAAAATAAAAATGATTTGTTAATTACTAACACCCCTACACTATTCCTTTCAACACCGGATATCAGCAATTATGTCGGCGATTCGTTTGTCTCCAGTGTTGTGCGCACGGCGTAAAAAGGAAGTTGACATTGAGCGAGCAGCATTTACTTGTTGGCCGATTTTTCATAATGTTGCATACATTTGGTTGCCTAAACTAGATAAAACAATAGCAAAGAGTATTTATAAATTTTCAAACATTTTTTACTTTTTAAGCTTTTATGTTTCTTCTTCTTCTTCATCTTCTTGCTCAATGCTGAGCGTCGTGGTCTTCTGGAATGTCAAGCACTTGGTGCACAAGTCCTCTCCATTCTCCCCGGTCCTGAGCCAACTTGATGGCAGCGTTTAGCGAGGATCCGGTTAATTCCTTTATTTGGTCTGTCCATCTTGTTGGAGACCGTCCTCTTGCCCGCTTGCTTTCAACTGTACCTGTTACTACCAGTTTTTCAAGACTCTTCTCGTTCTTTCTGGCGATATGCCCAAAGTAGGACAGAATCCTTTTCCTGCATTTATTCCTGCTTTTATGTTTAAATAAAAACAATTCTGGCATGGCAACCCCAGAAATTCTGGTAAGTAAAGGGTTGATTCGCCGCGTCAATAAACTTTTGATTTAATTTTCCATAACTCTGGAAAATTGCGATCTAATCCAATTAAAAGTTGAATAAAATCTCATTTCGCGATTAACACACTCGTGGTAAGGGCATCCAATATTATTCTAGTTAAGTAAATCTCGCCGGTGTTTGTGCTTACTTAATTTTACTTTTGAGATCATCGCGATGTTTTACATATTAAACTTAAGTTTCGAAGAGAAAACTTTTCATTCTCTGCAAGACAAACAAAATTTGATGCTTTTCGCGCCACCGACAAAATAAAAGAGATTACAGTGGATCAAGATTAAGATTTAGTTTCCTTCGATCAAAACTCACGCCTTGATTTTTTTTATTGTCATCTCAAACACAGTTGAAGAATAATACGAAACTCTGTGAATTTATAGGGCTTACAACATGAACAGTTTACATAGTTTTGAATATTGAAAGCATTAACTTTGTGGATCATATTGATATATTATTTCGAGAAATAAAAATACTTTGTGTTCTGATCCACTCACATTTTAATTAACCAACTAGTTTCGGCAACAACCTGTTGCCCTCTTCAGGGTTACATTTATTACTAAAATACTTTTAGTAATAAATGTAACATTTAAATGTTACTTTGTAAATGTTACTTTTAGTAATAAATGTAACCCTGAAGAGGGCAACAGGTTGTTGCCGAAACTAGTTGGTTAGTAAAAATGTGAGTGGATCAGAATACAAAGTATTTTTATTTCTCGAAATAATATAGTTTACATTAGATTTAAAAATATTGTACACCCTAGTTAGCATGTGTTTGTCCGCCTCCGTAGTGTAATAGTCAGCACGCTCGGCTACCGTACTGGAAGTCCCGGGTTATAAATTATTTAATATAAATATAAGTGATTTTTTCACATTAATATTTATTCAATATTGCCCTAGACTGGTATTTGAAGCAGAGGGTTGATCACCTTTCCTTCATGTGTTAACGATCAAGATAACTATGCGTTTATTTGATGCAGTGCCCTATTTACCGGTTGATGCGGATAAGGAGTTAGAAGTAGAAGTAGGGTAGCATCAAGTTACATGCCCCGCTGACAGTGATAGAGACTTTGAAGCATTAATTATTATTTTTATCTTTGATCGTGTAAAACTTTGCATGATTAATTAAATACCGATATTAGTTTTTTTGCATGGACGGATCCGATTTCAAACAAAGAGTCTGGATCAAACAATACCGCATTTGGGTATATGGTGGAAGGTTTTAAAAGGCTTACGACCTGTCGCTGTCTGGTTTCAAGTACTCTGTTAACACTGTGTAACGTTTACAATTCTACCCATGATTGACAACCACTCAAATTTCTGAAGATATATTTATGCTTCAATTGAAGAGATCTTTTTGTGTGCTACTTCTTTGGCGACATCTATCACACACATCACAAAAATCTTCGTAAAGTGTACGTTCCTTTCCCTATTATTCTTCCCGAGATAGCGGAAATTATAATGTTCAAAAATAATTTTAAAAAAAATTGGTGTGTCCAAAAATGGGAGCAGTTCCAGAATTCGGGCACATAATTTTGACAATTCAAATTTTACTTGGTAAAAACAACTTTTTCTTACAATCTGTTATGACACGTGTTGCTCTGAAACGCGGATCACAATAGATTTTGAGAAAAAGTGTTATTCACCGAGTAAAACTTCAATTTAAAATTAATAGATTTTACCACAAAGTGACTGCTAAATTAATTATTGAAAATTTTGACACACTCAAAATATTGTTGAAATTTTTGTAAGTTTTCGTCTGCCAGAAATTGTAAAACCCAACCAAATTGTCGCAGCGTTGATCAACACTGTTTGAAAGATAGTCACTATTATTGAAACAAAGTTAAAATTTTTCAAAACCTTATTGATACAAAAAATATAGATCTTTTATTGAGATTATAATAGAATGGACGTGCGGCTATTTACAATGCTGACGACCTGCCATTAGGTGTTTTAAGTGATCATTCATGATCAACACGCTCAAAATAGATTTGAACCGTTCGTGTTTTCAAGATATAACACCCGCATAACACATTAAGCAGTGTGGTGTCAGAATTTAAAAAGGACGGTTTTTGATATTCTGATAAATATACCACTGCTTTATGAGACTTTTGCTTATATATCTGGAACGCTCCAGAACGAACAATGAAGAGCGCTCCGCTTCATTAATTTTCGCTCTGTTGGGTAAAATTTCCATTCTGTTGTAGGGGCCATACATCCACTGAGAGGGGAAGATTTGCGATAAAAATTACAAACGTTCGCTGTCAAAAAACTCGTTATTTTGAAATATAATCTCACAATAACACTTACAGCATACTGCAGCCAAAATTCACTATATATGAATATGCACTACAGTAAAAATTCACCATATATGATATACACTACAGCTGAAATTCACCACATATAAGTATGCACTATAGCTGAAATTCACGACATATGAATATGTACCACAGTTGATATTCACTACATATGAATATACAACACTACAGCTTAAATTTACCACATACAAGTATGCACTATAGCTGAAATTCACTACACATGAATGTGCACTACAGCTGCAATTTACTACGTATGAATATGCACTTCAGCTGAAATTCACCACAGTGCCGTATTTACAATATTTGAGGCCCGGTATATTACAAAACGAGATTAAGCAGTCGTGAAGCCTTACATTTGAGCTTAATTTTTCCGTCGATGTTGCAGACAGCGTCGATAACACGTGCAGTCGCTTAATTGGGTAATAAAAATCACTAATTCGATTCCTGTTTTCCTGTTCCATAGGGAAACCGCTAACACATCGCGTGTGTAAATTTTATGCCTTTAATGTGATGAAACATGATATTTGTGTTAATTCACGATAACGTCTTTAAAAAATAACTTTTTTGATTTTTAAAAAAACCTATTGAAAAATTTGGTCATAATATTGTAGAGAAAATACAATCGCTTCACTCAAACCAACACAGATACTGCCACAAACTCGCACATGAGGCAACGTATGAATTTCAAAAAAGAAAGTTGTGCGGTTGTCAATCATAGTTAGAATGGCAAACGTTACACGAGTGATCACTTAAACCAGCCTATGATAGGTCGTAGCTGCTGTAAATACCCAGACTTCCATATTCTTCTTCACATGTTGAGATTTCAAAATGTAAAACAGTTTGGTATATTTTCTTCTTTGCGATGATTGGTTTGCTTCTTTCGTGGTCAGTCTCCAGCCGCCTCTATCCTCCGTTCGTCCCTTCAAGTCAGCGTACCCGCTACACATACTGTTGACGCAGGCATGATTCAAACAATGCGTATAGCAGCGCAAATAGCCACATGTTGCATTTACCATACGAATCAGATGGAAAAAAAATTGCCGATCGGTAATTTTCAAGGTCTCACGAAAACACGGCCTCATCTGACTTGATGGTTAGCAATGATTATAGATCGTTGGGATTCACCGCATTCAAAAGGTAGACGAGGTATGGTCGAAATAAGCGCGCCATTTGCGCTCTTTATTGACTGAATCAGCGTTTAAGTGTGGACATATGTGTAGGTGTATGAGGAACGGGGGGACATGCATTATCCGCCATACTGTTAATTTAGATCAGAAACGCCGTAATCTAAACAAGCACAAAAACTTATTCAATTGTTGTAATATCTAAACGTGACTGTTGCGCCATATGATACAACTAAACCTCTTTAAAATTAAATTCGCAGGATAAACAATTATGTATTTCTTATTTTGAAAAAAATTCTTTAAAAGGTCACAGCAAAATTTCTTTACAATATAATCAGCACTAAATTTACTACCCTCTCTCTCTATCCCTCATCCGCACCTAATGGTGCATAGGGTACTGAATCGTATAGATCGCACTGATCGTTACTTACATGAAGGCAAGGTAATCACTCCTGCGCTTTCTATTTCATATTTTAAACTATCTTTTTATAAACTTTGGCTTATTTTATAAGCCATCATTTTTAAAGAAAAATGCACTGCCGACAATTTCAGTCACTCGTATGAAAGACTTCTGTTTGTCGAATTTTCTCAAAATATTTCAATTGAACCTTATAGTATCAAACCGTTAATAAGCAGGGATTAATTTCTGATTCAAATTAGCGAGCGTTGTGTCAAACAATATAATATAATATAAGTCAATTACTTTTTAGCTATCGTCTTAATTTTATCAAGATTATTCAATTATATCCGTAAATAGAGGACCTTAATTAACCAAATATTCATTCCCAGATTAAATTCATTACCCTCAGGCGATGAATCAAGTAAGGTAAGGAGGATTTTTTTTGACTTCTTACACAGAGTTCGTAAACAGGAAATTTCGAAGAAATGGCTAATGAACAATTGTCTTAAAATTTTAATCTTCTTTTAATCATACTAGAGTCAAGTAAAACTGGGGTGTTTTTTGAGTGGTTGTGGATTTGAAGGGTGTTTAAATTAAAGGGATTACCTTTGAATTCGTGAAATAAAAATTCTATTCCGTTTGCTTTTGGCATGAAATGAATATATTTAAATATCGCTCACTCCTTTCAAAAACGTCATAAATAAAAAATCGTCAATTTTCAGTTTCGCATATTTTCGGAATGCCCAGAAAATGTACTATATCCCAGCAAAAGAGGCATATTTAAAACTTAGTATTTACCCGCTACAGTGTAGAAAGTGTTGTTTTTATATTTTGATGAAAAGGTATTGTATAATTATTTTTTGAAACATATTAAATATTTTTTAAATGGAGAAAAAAGCCTTTAGGTTTTACCAAAAATATCTGTTGCACAGAAAAAAGTTCAATAAATGGCTTGATATTTATTTTTAATACATTGTATTATATTTTTAAACTTTAAAAACGTTCTCCTGAAAAATCAAGTTTTTTGATTTATGACGTTTTTGAAAGGAGTGAGTGACATATCAAAAGGTTCAGGAGTGAATCGTTGTAAGTTCCAAGCGCAGTGGAATAACCGAGTCATATTTTATTTTTAAAAATTATAAATTTTTTAAAAATGCGTTCTATCGTTTTGTATCGTTGGAAATGCGTCGCTCTCTTTTGATCCACTCCCTAGATATCAGAAGGTATATTTCTCTTTTTCTCCTTTTCTCTACGTTATTTTTTAAAAATTTATTTAACATATTTACATTTTTATTTATAACATAATTCATTTGAATCATTTATACATATGGAGAACTTTTATATTTCGATTCGCTGTGCCTCTCCATAAAAGAGACTGTGCTCTTGTTATATCTTTCTTCCATCTCGTGTAACGAAATGTGCTTTATATAAGTAACGCATCCTTGAAATTTCACTATCAATTCTTGCCCAGTTATCAATCACCGAATCCTTGCCTTTTGGTTCACTTCTGAAACACGAAATCATAATAGTGGCCATATCGTAGTCGTACAGGAGAAAGTGACCAACTAACAAAATATAAATAGTTCACGAGGGCCATTTAAGTCACTTTTGTATGGCAAGAAAATAAACATCAATGCATTTTGTCATTTTTAACAAGTCAATTTATTATACTTTCATGTTTAAAATCACTTCGGCATTTTTTTCAGGGCAATGTTAAGCTAGTAAGATATCAAATAGTCAATGATCACGTTTTTGTAAACAAATGCATTTGGTCGCTTTCTCCTGTACGACTACGATATATGTACATATTTTTGGACCCTCCAGTTCTCCTTTGACTTCTTACACTAATTGACTAGTGGAGAGTTTCATTTATTTTTTTTAAATTAAAAAAATGGTCAGGACATCAAAGCCTATCCAAATAAACTCATGCAACAAACCGCGATATTCATTTTGCTCATTTTGCATTAACGTACCTTTCAGTGAGTTCCAAGGTAAGCCAATCTTCTAAGGATTTTTGTCATTTAAGCAAAACAGATTTCACGAGTCTTTTTTTAATACGCCTTTAAACATGAATCAACATAAAAACCTCTTAACACCTTAACGACCGGTCGAAATTTGAACCCACCGTTAAAGGGCCCTCAACCGTTAAAAGGACCCCAACCGTTAAGGACCAGTCTCGCGTTATCGCGGATTTATAAATAGACGCCTCAATGCCTTGTGCATTACTGAGTTAAGCAAAACACGTGTTCCTTTGAAAATAAATTCATGCCACTCAAAAAGGTTCGTATCATAGCTATAGCGGGGGTCCGGACGTTAAGGTGTTAAAATCACGCTCCATTGTTGAACTATAGAAAAAGGCCACAGCTCAGATTTTATTTTGTTTTCAAAACTTCGTTACTTCTAAATTTCATTCACTGATTCTTCCTATTAGTTTATATGTAAAAAATTATAAAATACTTCTTCTTTTACTCGAGTAAAAATCGATTTAAAAATAAAAAAAGTATCTCTTCAATCAAAACTAAAAATATTGTTTTGTGCAGTTTTTAATATTTTTGTTAAGACAATTCTTAATTTAAATGATATGTTTTTTCTTAAATGTATTAAAAAAACTTTGCAGCGTTAATATTTTTTATTAATTTTTCACTTTAATTAATTTGTTTTTACTTATTGCGTTTAAGAGCTAGACTCTTATGCGTACAGCAAGGTTTTTAAGATCTTTTTGCAATCCGTCATCGCTTCCGGTCTTCCTTAAATATCCCACCTTCTATTTTCCCTTCATTCTGTTCCATTTTTTCGTTCGCACTTCTTAAAACCTCTTTGTTTATCACTCTTAAACTTACTAACCAACACTCCTCTTGCTGGCAGCAGTAAACAGGGAGGATAGAACGTCATATAACTATCTACACAAATGCTCTTTGGTTATTTCACATTCGCGCATGTCCTCGTACAGACCCTGATCACTCCTAACCTGATCACGTCCAAACTTTTAAATTATTTTATCTTTTCTATTTTTAACTACCGTTCTTTCTTCACTTACTTTTTGAAAATGTCTAAAACATGCATTTCTTAATTTTATCTATAATGCAACTCAGACTATTATTTTATTTCAATATCGGACCAAGTTTCACTACCATGGAGAATTTTTATTACCTACAAATATTATTTGCCAATAAATCTTAAATAAAATTGAGTCAACAAGGAATTTGTATATTGACTAGTATATTTGCTTATTTTTAAATTACCAACTACGTGGATCATTAATTCAATAGAGCTATTTATAACTATTAATATAATTTTCTACGATAGCATAATATACAGGTAGGTACTTATTATACGAAGGAGGGTATTAAAAATAAGTCGAAATACGTAATTTGATACTATAACATTTCTCGTGTGCTAGTGTTGTGGACTTTGCATTCTTAAGGGTCATCAAAACATTGTATTGTCATATACGAACATATTTTCTAACGACAAACTCTTGATTTTAAGAATAAAGGTTAATTGAAAAGCAGTAATTTTATACATAATTCTCTTTTGATAAAATATTTATTTTAAGAATAAAGGGTCACCGAATCGCAGTATTCCCATACTTATTTATATCTCTTACGATAAACTCTTAATTGAAAATATGAAGGATCATCGAAATGTAGTATACGATAAACTCTTAATTTAAAACATGAAGGGTCATCAAAAAGTAGTATTTTCATACATATTTTTTTAACGATTAAGTCTTGATAAAAAAAATTAAGCGTCATTGAAAAGCAGTATTTTCAAGCATTTCATACACATAATTAAAAAAATTGATAAAGGGTCATCGAAACCTTGTATTTTCGTACAAATTTTTTAACGATAAACTCTTAATTTAAAAAAATAAAGGGTTAAAAAAAATTCTAAATAAGCTACTAATTACCGATAATTGGAGAATAAATAAACTTTAAAAAGTTTTGCTCCAAAATTTATAAAATAAATATGTCATGTGACAAACTATGACAAAAACTCTTTTTTGTATTAAAAAATGGAAATGAACGAATGAAGGAAAATAATCAACCAATGAAAATAGGAATATTCAAATTTTACAATATTTTTTTGCGAATTAACTTGTTTTATGGTTGTGAAATAAGCGTCACTATGTAGCAAAATAAAAGCGAGGGTAATGTAAAAAAAATTGCGAACTAATATGTATTTCGATAAGGTTAACCTTCCTAGCGGTGGCAGACGCATCCGTTTATGGAAAAAAAAATCAAACGATTTTTGAAATAGTTAATCGTTTTTTGTGAAAAAAAATATTTGTCGCAAAAATATCTTAATAAAAATAAATTTTGATAATGAATGTAGCGTCAATTTCGTAAAATACTACCTCAAGGGCGCCTCACTGTGAATGCATTTGGGAAAATAAAAAAAACTGGAAATGATTTGGCAAACAAATGTGTTTTTGTTTTTTTTTTTTAAATCATCTCACTATTACTTTTTCCAACTGGTGGAAGAGCATTCCACGCCATCGGTGCCGTAACAGTAAAGGCACGCGCGCAAAATTTAGTGCGACCTTGTATGATCACTTTTCTCATAGCAGTTGTTGTAGCCGATCAAAGCGTGAGACGTCTATCAACCGATTCGTCTGGAATACACAGCTGTTTTATATGCGATGATGACAAATATCTACGATTGTGACACCGTTGACTAGATTGCCCTTTGGTGGCTCGGCCGTAGAAATAGTTCTAGTAGTTAAACCATCGGACGACTTCACCCGCAATTAAATGAGTTCAACAGCTAATTACGCATACAACAAATTTAGTTATTCATTCATACATGAGAGCGTCTGCCGGTTTTACTAGAAAAAAATGTATTTAGACATCGCTCACTCCTTTCAAGAATGTCATAAATGAAATAAACTTGATTTTTCAGGAGAACGTTTTTAAAGATTAAAAATATAACGCAATATATTAAAAATAAATATCAAGCCACTTACTTATTGAACTTTTTACTGTGCAACAGATCTTTTTAGGTAAAACGTAAAGGTTTTTTTCTCCATTTGAAAAATATTTAATATATTTAAAAAAAAATTAAATAATACATTTTCTTCAAAATGCAAAAAACAACATTTTCTGCGGGTAAATATTAAGTTAAAAATATTCCTCTTTTGCTGGGATATAGTATTTTCTGAGCATTCCGATAACATGCACATCTGAAAATTTACGGTTTTTGATTTATGACGTTCTTGATAGGAGTGAGCGACATATACACGATGATAATTAAATGCAAACTAAAGCGATGGTTGTAGTTTAATCTGTAGGTTTGCGTTATTATTACCTGATTTAAAATTCACACTGACATTTCTTGGGGAACCACATTTTTTTAATAAACAACAATATGTATAGTTTTTTTACTCATGTATTTTTTTTATTTTACAAGTGACCGGATTTTGTCGTTACCGACATCATCGGACTAGTGTAAGGCTTGGCAAAACGTGTTATATAAACCACAAAGCAGAGGTTGAAAACCATCATTGTAAATAAATAAATGTATTCTCACAAAAATAATTCAAATTATTAGAATTTTAGTAGCGTATTCAGTTACGATTTAAAAGTGGATAAAATGATCATTTAAGTATTGATTCACTAAATTTAAATTCATTTTGACAGATTTTTTTTTCAAAATATGGTTTCAACCCCTGCCTTATTGTGTTTATAACCATAGCAATATTATTATTGTCACTAGTCAAATAAAAAAAAATTGTGGGAAAAAAACTCAATAGCTGTTTATTATGTTGTATATTAGTTATCTTTAATATATAGATGTTATTGAAACCAAAATAAATATTTTTTTCAACTTTTAACATAAAGAAAAGCACCGAAGGTAATTTGTTACGCGTAAGGCACAGATATCTACTGAAATACAGCTAAAATTAGATGAAAAAAACTATTTAGGTATTTCGAAACTTCAGATATCTTTCAAATTTCACGGTCGTAAAGGTACTTAATATTATTTTTCTTTGATTGTTTCTAGGAATTACTTATAATTTTCATTAATTCAAGTGTTTCTTCGTCTTTTAACCATTTTGATTTTTTTCTATTTTCTAAGCTATCAAAGGATTCGCAATGAGTAAGTACAAGTAGTTAAACGTAGATAGAAATAGAAAGAAATAGATTCACGTATCACGTATCACATGTCACGTAATAAAACTAGAGTGTTGACCATCAACGAGATTCAAACTTAAAATGTTCAAAGTAATATTTGGCGCTGGAGATTTCTACCGTACTTGGACGATCGCATTGTGTATGTAGACAATATAACTGTTTCAAGGTAGACTAATTTTGCGGTTTCATTTATTTATTAAATACAAAAGAATTAATTACTTTAGACGCTTAGACATACCAAATTATGGTAAATAATATAACATGTGTGTTCACACGTTTTTTATTTAAAAAAATGTGTTTATAAGTACATATTTAAAAATATATAAACATATGAAAGCATGAAATATGGACGAGTCAGTGGATAAAGTTTATGATTATTTTTTTCGTAGAGTTTGAAAATCGCTGATGTAGTAGATGAGATTTAAAACATTTTTTTTCAGGAAATTAACGATTATTGTAGTATTATGGAATATCACTGTTAATTTTTATTTTCAATGTTTTTCTGTTTCATGTTTATTTTTTTGCGAATTAGTGCATGCATTTTATTTTGTATTCACGTAGAAATAATATTGTTTTTTCCAGTCGAGGAGTATACATCAAAAAAATAACACATGTAGTACACCGGCCTCAAGATGACAGAACTTCAACATTTCAGGGACTCCCAAAATGATGGTTCTGATACCGGCGATTGTAAGTCATTTTTAAATATTTATTTAAACACACAAAGCACTTATTTTCATTCGGAGGTAATTTTCAATCATGGACATGAATAGTCAATAGGGGAATCAAATTCAATCACATTTTTCCCATTTAATTTCAATTCAAATCCAGAAATAAAATATCTTCTTTTGAAATCTCATCGTTCACATCAGAGATATCCAAACTTTTTTAACCGCTTACCCTTATGACGAAAATAATCGTAAATTTTACCACCATTTTACTTGGCCTTTTCAATTAATGCGTAGACTGACGTAATAAAACGAAATAGACTTTATCCAACGGTGTTTTCGCTTTTGGAAACAGTCCTGTAACGCTTATTTTGTGATTTCCTTCAGCTCCTTCGTTGCATTCACCTTAATCTCAGAAATCATGTCAAATTTTCTTCGTTTCAAAGGTGTTTTAGTTTAAGGGAACAAGAAAAGTCAGAAGGAGCCAGATCATGTGATTAGGGTGGATGAGGAAGAACAGTGATCGACCGTTTTGTCAAAATCTCGCGATTTCTGAAACATGATCGGAAACTCAGTTTCAATTTCAGAATTCTTGACTTTTTGGCCAAAAACTCAATCATTGTTCCTCCCTATCCATCCACTCACCTGATCACGCTTCTTCTGACTTCTTGTTCCCCAAACTAAAATTTACCAAAAGACCTTTGAAAAAAAAGATTTGCAACGATTCCCGAGATTAAGGCAAATGCGACGAAAGAACTGAAGTAAACAAAAAAGAAGCATTTCAGGAGTGTTTCCAAAAAGAGAAACACCGTTGGGATAAGTGTGTGGGTCAGGAAGGTGAATATTTTGAAGTGGACCCAGACAAGTAACTTCTAAATAAAGCATATTTAGATTTATGACGTCAGTCTAAGTATGAATGAACACGCCAAGTATATATTTTCCTTTAAAAACCAAAAGTAAAATAAGTGGTTATTTCATTATTAGGGTAATTGGGTATAAAAGCTAGGAGATCACTGATGAGAACGATGAGATTCAATCGAAATTGAGATCCGGTAACTCAGTCACAATATCTGAACAGATCATAAAGATCCGGTACTCGTTAGTGGTACAAGAACAAAATTCACGTTGACTAAAATAGTGTTGACCAGTTTTAAAATTACCACCTAATTCGAGACCTATCCGCATTTGCATCACGCAACTAATTCTAACTCTAGATACTTGGTACTCCTTTCTAACCTTCAATATCCACGTGTAATCTGATTGATCGCATGGCCGAGCACCGAATGTTAAGTATGGTAATAGGGTTATATTATATACTTCGAAGAGCTCACAATACCTTTATATTTTAGCAAAGGGGAACGTAACGTAGTATTTTCATACATATATCTTTTCACAAATGCTTTTTATAAATAAATGATATATGCATAAAATTAGAACTTAAAAATTAAGTTAAGATTTACCCACTAATTTAAAAAATTTATTTAAAGAACTTTTATACTAGTGCGTAAACAAAAATTGATTTGTGTTTATCGAATTTTCGCATCGTTTTTTATAATTTTTTTAAAATTCAGGTGTCCTTTATATAACGCGGTACATGTAAAACGCGGTTTCGATATTACACGGTACAAAATTTGCGACTATTTTAAATTCTAAATTTTTCTAAATTAAGTACTACACAGTTTACACAACACGATTTAAAAATAATTAAAAATTCGTTCAACTAGGAAAATTCCCAACTGGATTTTATTTCAATAGCAATAGCTACTTACTAAAATTTAATTATTCTGCAAGAAAGAATAGCTTCAGCTAAAAAAAAAATATTTCAGTAGTACGTAGCGGAAAAATTAAAAGAGAATTTCAAAGTTCTTTAGCTTCTTATGGATAAATTCTTAAAGATTTGTAAGATCCAAACAAACTGTTTATTGTAGCGACGTAGCGACGTCAAATATTTTTGTAATGATGGAGAAACAACTAGGGACAAGGAGTGTAACCAACATTCAGAAGAAAAAAAAAAGATTTACTTTAATTTCTGGTGAGAGTGATATAGAAAAATAATTTTGTGATCCTACTAAGACGTTTCTATTAATTAAATTAATAATTTTTATTATTAAAAAAAAATATATATTTTTTTTGTATTTCTCCATATTGTTGTTTTTCATGTTTAAATTTTGTCTTTGATTAAAAACATCGAGTTAACTTACTTTTTCTTTTTAAAGTCATATTGTAATGAAATTTCAATTATTATATAATTTTACACCTTAAGACTTGATTTCGATTTAACACGGTACACATGATTTATATTATTTCAAAGCCTCTTTTACACGGTTTCGATATAACGCGGTACGAATAAATTTACGATATGAGGGACACCTGTATATCATTTCTACCTAAAAAGTTTATGTTAAAAGCTATATGGATAAAAATAGTGAGTTGCGATCCTCTTTGTTACAATTTTAGGAAGATATATTTGGCCAAGGACACGATTTATTAACTTCAATTGAGCGAGATTCACGTAATTTAGACAAATATTAGGAAAACGCTTTAAATTTATTTTAAAGTCTTAACATAAAATGTAATTTATCAGCAAAGTTTCAGAATTTCGAAATTTAAAAAATAAATAAATGGGATAAATATTATGATTAAAAGATGCGTTCGGTAATATTTTATTAAAAATTTTGAATAACAAAATTTAAATGATCACATTACTGCATTTCTAGTGAGCTCAATATCCTTTGCATAATACTTGCAATTATATAAATAAAAAAACTGTATTCTTCTAAATATTTGACCTTAAGAAGAAAAACGTTTGGAAATTATTTATTCTCAAATTAAGAGAATGTTAGAACTCATACTAAAAATTTAATTAATTCATATAAATACATAAAAGAGATTGCAAACGATTTTAAAAAAAATAACTTTATAAAAATACATAAAAAAATTACCTTATTCTTATTGTGCCTTATAATAATAAGTTTAATTTTGATTCAACTTAGCGACAACTGAATCAAAACAAAATTTATAAACGTTAAAAGTAGGTCTTTAGATATCTAACTTTGAATTAATAAGTAAAAAAAACCTTTTTAAATATAATTATAAATAATATAATAATATAATTACCGAATAGTTTCAATTTCAATTTTCCTCTTCGTTTATGCGCGAATCAGACTACTACTAATATACCCATTTGTAACGTCTACCAGAGAGTTAGTAGTATTTTTGTTGTTGTTGTCTAATTACCGATTGCTTATCGTTTTGTCCCTACGTATAATATATATATATATATATATATATATATATATATATATATATATATATATATATATATATATATAACACTTTTAAACATGGACATCTTTAGTACCGAACTGTGATATTGTTGTTTATAATTTAGTTGTCTTATTTCAAATCGCTTAATAAGTCGTCTGTCTTTATATCAACGACTTATGCACATACATATGTAAATAATATAATACCTTTGGTACATGTGATTTTTTCGTGTATATTTTTTTTGTTGTCTAATTACCGATTGCTTATCATTTTGTATTTTCGTAGATTGAATACTAATACACATGCACATCCCGAGTTTGGTTTCCATTTGCTTGTAATTTTGCAACTAATATTTTTTCAACTAATATTCACAAAACCAGCTACCGATAATGTTTTTCTACACATGTCTTTTTAACATATATTAAATTGCATATGTCTAGATATTTGAGATATTATTTATTTTAGTGAATCATCAATTAAATGAAATAAAATGTTTAATATACAGTAGTGAAAACGGTCCGCGTTCAAGGTTCATTATACACCACTGAGTATGTATTATATACTTTGTGTAACATATCGCTCACTCCTTTCAAGAACGTCATAAATCAAAAATCGTCAATTTCCAGTTGTGCATGTTTTCGGAATGCCCATAAAATGTACTATATCCCAGCAAAAGAGGCATATTTTTAACTAAATATTTACCGCTACAGGGCAGAAAATGTTGTTTTTGCATTTTGACGAAAATGTATTGTTTAATTAATTTTTTTAATATACTAAATATTTTTCAAATGGAGAAAAAACCGTCAGGTTTTACCTAAAAAGATCTGTCGCACAGTAAAAAGTTCAATAATTGGCTTGATGTTTATTTTTAACACATTGTGTTATATTTTAAAACTTTAAAAACGTTCTCCTGAAAAATCAAGTTTTTTGATTTATGACGTTCTTGAAAGGAGTGAGCGATATGTAACGGTAAAAGTAAATTATGTCCCATATAATAACTTCAGATGAAATGCACAGACATATGCATTACTACCCTTTTTTCATGATTTATATGATGAATATTTTTAATGAAATTTATTTTTTCTTTATAAACTTCGGAATGAGGCAAAGTAAGAAATTTAAAAAATATATATTTTAAACGTAAGAATTACGAAGAAGTTCGTCCACATGTAAACGCTACATTTCGGAGAGGATTATTTGAATAGTTTTCTAAGGGGAGTCACCAAAAACGATTGAAGGTCCTCAAACCTGACTTGAAATTCTGCGTATTTGAAAAACAAACTTCAGGACAATTTTTACATTTAAATAGACATATTTATTATAAGTATGTAATTTTCAAAAATAAAATCATTAAAACATTATGAGATTTTTTATGTCGCGCTTTGCTTTGAATCAGTGTGATCAAATTGATAAGAGAGAAAAAAAAATAGGACAAATTTGAAATATATTTAATATCGCAATGCTTGTAAAATGATAAAAAACAATTAAAAATTATTCGTGACAGCAGCTATCTAGCAGCATGTTGTCAGCCATGAGTAATGGATACTATTGCGTGTGATGCTCTTACGTTAAACAAATGGCGTTGCCATTGCTGTAAAAAAATATTTTACCATTCAAAAATTCTATGCAAACGGTGAATAAATTAAGGAGATTTATGTTTTTGAAGAAACGAACATTTACATTATTAATTTATAGGGTGCTTTATTATACTGTCCCACAAGATAAACATTTTTTGTATGTTTTTTTTATTTAAAACAATGATGTACATAAATAAATGATTTACAGATTTAATTTTCAAGATCGCCACACTTCTACAATAAAAAGACAAGGAAACGTGCTCGGCGAATGATTGTATATACGTACGTTTTGTATTTACGTATGTAAAAGATATACGTGGGAATACACAAAAACACATTGTATAAAATATAAGATAATGTAGCTTAGTCAACGCCGACACTAAGGCGCATTCTAAAATAATCGATGAAAAACAAAAATAAATCGAAATGGTTTTATCGATATTTTTTCACTTTTTCATCGGTATCTTTCAACATCTTCCCGGTTCGAAAGAATTTCGCTACCCACCAACACATTTTTTAAATAAAACAATAAAAAAACTACCAAGCATTCTGATAATTTTATTTTAACGATAAAAACATGCGTTTTTTTATATATTCCGTATTTTTGTAATTAAAGATCGAGAACCATGTCGCGACGAATGTGGCTGAAAATATAAACATGTGTAATGGACATGTGAACGGAATTCAGAAAGTGTATGCTAAATAGGAGACATAACTATTAACAGGGGCGTACGCTCTATAAAGGCAGAAAATCATTGCCTACCCAACATCACTTAAGTGTCATATAAGAACACAACGATTGCCCATCCTACCTTACTAATCAGGGCGTTCTTTTTTTTTTAGTTACATCGAGAAATTGAACACACAGCTTTAAAAATATGTTACTATTCAGAATCTAGTGTGCCCAAATCCTTGTTCACAAATTTGATTTTGAGTTATTTGAATAACTATACCATAGATGAAGCCGAGAACTCACATGAGACAGAAGGTGCCATTTCAAGGACATTTACAATTTCCGAAATTTGAGTAGTATAGTTATCAATCATGAATTTTACACGTGTATAAAGTAATCATTTAAACCAGCCTATGTCAGGTCGTAAAACCTATAAATACACGGGCCTTCAATACTATAACTGTCAAAATTGTAACTATGTTTACACTTAATCTGCGTCGTAAGAATGCAATATAATATGACATGATTTTTTTCGGTTAACATTAAAAAAAAACACTAAATGATTTGGCATCCACAATATAGTAATATTTATCAATTTGTAATTAAAGTTTTACTTGGTAAATATCTCTCTATTAGTTTTACTTGATGAATTATGGCATTGTTCACACAAAGTGGGCTACCGTGCTTATTAGTTGGTGTGCCGCGGAAAAAGGTCTAGTTTTGTGAAAATAACACAATTCTTCCAAATTTTTATTGCCTGTGCTCAATTAAGTAGGTTCACATTTCGCATTTAACATAATATGTTAAATATGTTACCATTATATGGCAAATATGCAACTCTGAAATTTCTTCATTTGGTAGGTGTACCTTGAATATAAAAAGTTTGCGGAACACTGAATTATGGTATTCACCAAGTAAGACTTGAATTAAAAATAAAGTAATATTCGCGTGTTCCCCATTGTCTGGATGCCGATTCGCCAGTCGACTATGAATACGAGCGGGGAAGATTCCTCCATGCACCGTCTCGTCTAGGTTGGACGAAGGATGAGGACTGTGATTTATAGATCGCTCACTCCTTTCAAGAACGTCATAAATAAAATAAAAATATTTTTCAGGAGAACGTTTTTTAAGTTTCAAAATATAACACAATGTAATAAAAATAAATATCAAGCCACTTATTGAACTTTTTCTGTGCAACAGATCTTTTTAGGTAAAATCTGAAGGTATTTTCTCCATTTGAAAAATATTTAATATTTTTTAAAAAAATAATTAAAGAATACCTTTTCTTCTAAATGCAAAAACTACATTTTCTGCCCTGTCACGGATAAATATTAAGTTAAAAATATGCCTCTTTTGCTGGGATATAGTACATTTTCTGGGCATTCCAAAAACATGCACAACTGAAAACTGACGATTTTTGATTTATGACGTTCTTGGAAGGAGTGAGCGACATGTCGAGAATTCCGTTTCTACATACGTGTATGTAACTGAGCGCGAGACGCGACTGTTTATTTTTGTCAACCCGGCATTGTGGCCCTTCGGAGAAGAGATGGAGCAAGATCTCAGCGGCACATATATAATACGAACCGTAAACAAATAAGTACTGCCGCTTTGAGAAGACAGATAATAACTAAATATAAAATTTTACCAAGAAAACAAGCATTAAAACGTAAACATTTTATTTTAAATTTGAATTTCACTTGGTAATTCTTAAAATCTATTATGACACGTATTTCAATGCATTCCGTGTCGTTTTCAAACATCTTACTCGTATAAGGGCAAAATGTTTACTCCCAAATTATGAGTTTGTATTCACTTAGAAGTTAAAATGATTAAGGAAACACTTTTTTTTTACCACTTGAGTTTATTAATGACTACTAGTTTCGGAAGCTAAACTAACCGAAGTTATTTATATCGATAGCTCAACATAACATATTTGAAGAAGAATGCGGATCTCGAACTGTCATAGGCTGGTTAAAGTGATCATTTTACACACGTGCATTACTTACCATTCTACCTATAATTGTCAATCAAACTACTCGAAATTTGAAAGATATATTTGTATTTCAATTGATACCTTCTTGCTCATGCTACTTCATTGGCACCATCTATGGTTGAGTTAGTTTTCCGATTAGCAGAGACCTTCTTAATGAAATGTATGTAAGGTCCTTCTCGAATTATTTTACTGGATTATTTTACATACTAGGATACGCCTGGAAACTTGATTTTAATTTTTTTTGCAACTTATAATTTGACCAGATTATTTCACACTAAAATAACTCCTAACTGACAATAACTCCTAAGAGGAGAGAAACCTAGACTTGTGAACAAATATTTGGACGAAATCAAAATTTGGAATAAAGTTCCATTTTGACAAATCGCTCACTCCTTTCAACAACGTCATATATAAAAAAAAACGTAGATTTTCAGTTGTGCATGTTTTCGGAATGCCCAGAAAATGTACTTTATCCCGGCAAAAGCGAAATGTTTTTTAAATTAAATTTACCCGATACAGGGCAGAAAGTGTTGTTTTCGCATTTTGAAGAAAAGGTATTGTTTATTTTTTTAAATATCCTAAATATTTTACCTAAAAAGATCTGTTGCACAGTAAAAAGTTCAAAAAGTGGCTAGATATTTCTTTTTAATACATTTCATTATATTCTTAAACATAAAAAACGATCTCCTGTAAAATCAAGTTTTTTTTATATATGACGTTGTTGAAAGTAGTGAGCGATATCAACATAGATGAAGAAAAGTATTAAAATCTGGGTATTTACAGCGCATTTGACCATAAGTCTAGGTCTTAAGCCCTGTAAATACCCAGAGTTTCATAGTCTTCTCCATCTATGTTGATGTGATGTAAAAATGTAAAAATAACTAAAAATTTTGTGAAATTAGTTACGTGTAATCATATTCCACAATTGCTCGAATCTTGCGGTGTATTGCGCGTAGCAGCATTACATCTTTATCGTATTCACCTAGTTTTATGATACAATGTACACACTTTTGCACACTGCGCATTGGTCTACGCAACACGCACACCGCTGAACGAAACTTATAAATAAATATTGCATAAATAAAGAGTTGTTACGTGTTGAGGAAGTTCAATGCCGCGAATACTTATCATCTAGCTTATTTCTGGAGGTACGTATGTCATTATTTACGTTACACATTCTAACGGTGTATTCTACCACGTTTTTTGTATGAATCTCCAGCACTGACGCCGAAAGTTTTACAGCATTCACATTAGTTGAATGATAAACGTCTTGTTTATTTATTATTATTGTTGAACTAGAACTTTTCAAGTGGCGATTTGATAATTGGACAGTAATCGAGAGTGAAATTTTAATTTATTACGCATGTTTCGTTACACGAGAGAGAAAAACGCTATAACATAGAGAGGAGGAGAAAGAGGTCTGTACATTTCGATGCCACGATACAAATATATACAATAAGAAAGTGTCTAGCATATGCCGTTGTAGATGTGATGTTGCACGCTATATATGAACAGCTGAAGTACTACGGGTTGCGAAAGTATTTTTTTAAAGAAATTGTTTTGTCATCAGAATTTATCAGTGTGTATAATGACGCCAGGGCGATAAATTTTCGTATTTCTCAATAGCCTTAAGAATAGACCTAAGCAATAGTAAATTAACATGTAATCAATAAACCCTCAACACAATTTTCTCTAAACTCAGGTTAAAATTGACGTAATTGTTTTTTTTTTTCAGAAAACACCATTTTGTTTTGAATAAATAAGTTTTTCTTCGAAATATATATATGGTTATAAAAAAAAGCATCAAAGGTAATAGGCCAATAAAATGATAATAATAATTATTCGCCAAGTTACTATACAACACTAAAAAAATCTAATTCCAATATACAATATACTCTAAATAAAATAAATTGCGTGGAGACACGGCTGACCATTCACGCGACCGATCGTTTTCTGAATTAGGCATTTGCGGATTCCCCCTTTTACGCAATGCTTAATTTTGAATAATTTCATGGATGCGAGAGCAAATTTCTGTGATGCTTAGTTCCCGAATATGACGCTGAGGGCTTAAGTGTAAGCCTTGAGATACATTGACTTGAGCAGTCGAGGTCACGGCCATTCTGCAGTTGGTAGAATGACCAGACCACGACTGCTCCAAGCGGTCAATGTATCTCCCGGCTTAACCGGGAGATATGTTATACGCCGACTGTTTGGAACAGTTGCGGTAGCGCATTCTGCAATTTCATTACAAAAACTTAAATTGCCACATACGCCGAAACTTCATATTGAAGTCGCATGATATGCCAATGATAGATGTTCGACGTATGATAGATTTTTTTTATAGATGGGAGTAGCATTTATTAATTACCTTGCTTATTATGTACAAGGTTTATGGATCATTAAAATGATTTTCACCTCCATAGTGTAATGGTCAGCACGCTCGACTATTGTCTGGAGGTTCCGGGTTCGATTCTCAGGGGGGGTCAAATAAATGTAAGTTATTTTATCAATCTAATGCGAGTATTTATTCATTATTACCCTGGACTGGTACCTGAAGCGGAGGGCTGATCACCTTTCTTTCATGTGTTAACAATCAAGATAATAGTGTTAAAAATCAATTCAGTGCCTTATGGGGTGCTGATAAGGTTTTGAAGAAGAAGTGGATTTTTATTTTTTATAGCTTAATTTTTTTATATTTTAATCTGTGTTGGGAATAAGGGATAATCTAGTAAGAGTCAATCGGGAACATCTTAGCATTTACTCGTTGCTGAAAGGAAACAACGTAAAACTCCTCAGGAGAGTCGGATTGTTGACTGTCGTCAACACACCTTCCGTTCCACTGGAAGAGAGTTTGGCATTTTGTGTCCTAGCTTGGTTCATGGTTCCTTGACTAAATGATAGATGTTGAATGGTGATATAAGAAAAGAATGCAAGGCTGAAATAAGAGTTGTCGATACAATTTATAAAGGTGAATTGAGATTTGAAATGGTTTAGGAAGAGTACATGCATCGAATGAGTGAAGAAGAACTATAAACTAATTTGTGAGACGAATGCAGTTGGAAATAGCAGCGAAGAAAAGAAAGATGAAAGAAGACTGAATGCTGTTAAAATTCGACATGCTTGGACATGTGGAACGAATGAGTGAGGAGAGAACGATATAAAACAATAAGGTGATTGTAGTTGAAATTGGGAGCAAAGGAAGAACGAGAAAACCCTGGCGTGATCGAGTATCTCAAATACTTGGACGTGGTGAGGTGAGGAGTCAGTATTATCAGCGTGTATGTATGAGGACATGCATGAATGTGGAAATGACGTAGACTTTTTGTTTGCAAAGACAGATTGATGTGGCATTCTATTCTCTCTGCGTACCCCTGCGGCTAAGCAAAGTAAGTTTAGATAGTTAGAAATTGCGTGACCGTCACCTCGTCTGTTCTAAGCCGGATTGTGTCATTTTCGTTTCAAATTGTCATCGTATGTTAAATCGAGCATATTCGTGCATTTAACTGACCGAATATAAACGAAGTGCCCTTGGGAAATTCTCCCAAAATATTTTGTTCGCATACCTACCTGCATTGTAATTTATGACATAATATGTTGGAAAAAAAATACAAAAGTACTGATAGTTGCTCGTAGCGGTATATTCAAGGTCACTGTGTATTATTTTTATTTTAACACTATTCTGCAATTTGAACCGCGGAACCAATTAGAATGCCTCCTGTTAGATATTTATTACCTTATGTTCAGGAAATTACAAAGAGTATCCTGCGTTAACTCTAATAAACACATCTCGAATGTAGTGCTACAGCGGTGATGTCATCTAACGACGCAGTCGCGGTAGTAAAAATATCCAAGTAATGGGAATAATAAAATAAAATTAATACGTCCATAATTCTATGATTGTATCCATCCCCATAGCTAGAAAAATTTGTAGCAAGTAAAATAAAAGACAAATAATAAGAGAGATTTAATGTGAGAACAGGGAAAGAGGGCATCTCAAAATAAATACACTACTAAATTTGCATCAAAAATATTCCGTTTACATTTCAATATTTACACTGTGATTGATTGGTGCTTCGATTGGTAATACTGATAATAATGGTTTTGTTTTTCATTAAATATGAATTTGATATTTTTGTGGTACGAGAAAAAAATGCATCTCTTGTATTTCCGTTTTTTTTTGTCAATTCATTGGGTTTGTTCACACTCGAATATAGCGTCTGAAATGCGCATCTACAACATTCTCTTTATATCGAATGTATAGCTCTCTTTCCCCTTCTCTCTGCGTTATATCTTTCTTCTCTCTCGTGTAACGAAATGTGGCTTATAAACGTAACGCGTCCTTGAAATATCACTGTCAATTCTAGTCCAATCCGCGGACAAAAAGAAAAACTCTCATATCTATTGATTTCAAGCGTATATTATACGTCATAGAAATTAATTCTTGTATTTTATCATCTTTAAAAACATTTAGTATAAAAATAGAACAAACCGGTTTTATAACCTTACCTACCCGCTAAACTATCGGGTTTTTTTATAGTTAGAAATCCAAATTGTTCATGATCGGGGGGCGGAGAAGTCTCGGACCGGTCGATGTTTTTTTTAATAATTATTTTTGAATGCACATACAACACTATCAATAAAAAATAATTAAATTCCAATAAATAAAGAAATATAGTGTCACAACATTTTGAGTGTGTCCAAATACTTCCAAATATCTCCATTTACAGGAGTTATTTTCATATTATTGTTTGACAATACAAATACTAATATAAGAGTTTCTGCTTAGTAAAAATATTCTTTATATCTCACCAATACATGTCTCTAGTGAAGTTGTAGTGATTCAAGAACAAGGTTTCTAACTTGGTTCATATATATATATAGAACTTCCGAGATTTGAGTAGTGTGGTTGTCAATAATGGGCAGAATTGCTGAATGTTACACGTGTGTAAAGTGATCACTTAAACCAGCCTGTGACGGTCGTCAGCCCCGTAAATGTCCAGACTTCCATATTATTCTTCATCTTTGATGAGATGTCAAAAAATAATATAAATATACTGTCGATTTCTTATGGGTTTTATATTCGATTTGTACACCTCCTACTAGACATTAGTATTGCAGTAGATACCAGCTGGCTAATCCGAACGTAAATCATGCAGTGGGATGAGGAAATCGTTCGGATTACTTAGTGTTTTATGAAAAAAATTCAGTGTATGAACATTTACATATTTATTTAGGGACAAAATGAAAAACATTTTTTCACATCTCAACATAGATGAAGAAGAATATGGAAATCTGGACGTATACGGAGCTTACGACCGTCATAGGATGGTTTAAGTGATTACTTTACACACGTTTAACATTCACCATCTCTGCCCATGATTGACAACCACACTACTAAAATTCTTGGAACTTCTTGATATATGATAATTGAAGATAATCCAGATTTATGAAGTATTTGGACACACTTAAAATGTTGTAACTAAATAAACAATTTAAAAAATACATATTTTTCTTAAAGCTTGAAATAAATCAGATATTTTATTTCAACCAACAAACCACAGTTGGTGTTCAAGGGTTTAAATCGTCTCAAAACCATCAATTCATTAGCATTTAAGACGATTTCTTTAGCCTAGTTGATGGTTATATTGAAACCTTAACCGCTTCAGATAGTGGAATTGTTAAAATTGGCATCAATTGCTCGCCTTCATCAGACCCGCGAAATCATTCGGATTATAGCGCGATTCGGATTACGGATCGTTCGGATTGTAGCTTTATTGTCAATGTATCCTGTATTTGCGTTGACGTTTAAGTTAAACATACAAAACTATATCTTTTTAAATATATTTTTTTTAAGAATAAAATATAAAATTTCATTACTATAGACAGGTATCTCAAGCGTATTAATGATCTTTTTCCCTTCGTTTATTTAGCGATTAAGTTCTTACATTGTATGTCTCACGCTCCGTTAGACACGAATAAATTCGATTCGGAAAGAAAACCAATTTTCCGAAAAGGAACCAACGTAAATACAATATCCACATTAATTAATTATTTCGTTTATTTTCCGATCAAAAGATTTTGAAAAATACTACCGCCCAAATTTTCCACTGGTTTGCTCTGTTTATTTAATTTTAAATAATAATAAAAATTTAAATTCGTGATTGCTTTCATTTTGACCAGTAGCCCATATTAAAAGGAGTACCGAGTCCTTTTTAATAGGGTTTTGCTGATAATGTTCGTAGACATTCTCCAATTTGGTTTTCGGTTGATCAAATAAAAGAGATCGAATTTATTCAATTAATTATTTCGTGAAAACCACTTTTCAAACAATCATGGTATTTTTTCACATTTGTAGGGAAAAAATCTTTCATTTTAATCAAGTTTTTATTAAAGGTTTCTTTTTATACTTATATAATATATTGAAAAACTTTTCAATCAGGTTTTCCCAATCTAATTTGAAAACTTGATAATGAAAATATATATTTAATCATAAAAATACTTTTTGTGATTGATAAGGTTTTGAAAGATATTTTATTAATTTATTTTTAACCCTCGATCTACCACAAACAAAAACTATTGATATCTACTGTTCTGGGTCCAATGAACCCTAATGGTACTTTTTTTACTTGTAACCCTCTTTCATTATGTATATTCTTTTATCCATATAATTTACATATTACAATAAGAATTTAAATAAACGGGTCCGTTGGACCCGCATGGTACGCAGAGGGTTAGTATGAAGATATTACCCTTTTAGAATTGAAATGTTTTTTTTCTGAAAGTTTCTAGGGGTTCTTTAAGATTAGGTTGACCTTTTTTCTCTCTTTAAATAAATTGAATTCAAATTAAATATTTAATAAATTTCACAATTTATTTTTAAATGATAAAGCATACATAGTCTATTTTACGAGTTTTTTTTTATTTTTTCGCTCCATTGGCTCAACAGGATATATGCACGGCTATGTACTTTAGGAGTAGTACAGTCACAGCGATCGATGTGTACTGTATTGTAGGAAATAATATACTTAATAATTTAAATTCTTGCATCGTGCATTTGCCTCATCGAAAAATAACGGTGATTCAATTAACGAATTTTATATTTTAATTAAAATTCATTTAACGAAATTATTTTTAAAACGTTCGCCTCTTTTAACTATCGCAGCTAATAAAAAAATCTATCGATTAAACAATATTATGAATAAAATCGATTAATCTAGAATTCCTATACACATTTTTATTGCTTCAATTCTGAAGTAACATATTTTTAAAATGGTTGGTTGTAATGTAATAAAAATAGATTAAATGAATTTTAAGATAAAATATACAATTTGATATCTAATATTGGATAATTAACAATGATAATAAATAATATAAAATACAAATTCAGACAATTAATATTTGACAGTAAATATGAAAAATTAATTTAATAGAACACACAATTAGTCCCTACCTATTTACAAATAATATTACAAGTTAAAAAAAAAACTTTAAAAAAATCTTCAATACTCAATTGATATTATATAATACATAATAAAACAGTTAATAACGCCAATTTATTTTATAAAATACAAAATTAGACAATATTGGACAATGAAAATAGATAATTAATATTATGAAATACAAAATTAATAATAATAATAAAACCCTTATCCGCACCCCAATGGTGCATAGGGCACTGCGTCATATAAACGCAGTGTTATCTTGATCGTTTACATATGAAGGAAAGGTGATCAGCCCCCGCTTCAGGTACCAGTCCAGGGTAATATTGAATAAATATGACAGCGAAAAAATCACTTATATTTATTTTACCCCTCTTGGGAATCGAACCCGGGACCTCCAGAACGGTAGCCGAGCGTGCTGACCATTACACTACGGAGGCGGACAAAATACAAAATTAGGCGAATAATATTAGACAGTTAATAAAGTAAATTTATTTTATAAAACACACCACAAGTACTTATTTGCAAATAATATTTCAGAGTTAAAAAAACTTTTAACAAAATCTTCAATACACAATTGATATTATAAAGTTCACAATTAGATACTTAATATGGACAGTTAATGTTACAAAATACACAATTAGTATTAACAAATAATATTTCACTTGATTTTTTTCAATGGAAATTTCTTTTTTATAACTTCCAATTTTTTACTATCAAATAAGACATTTTGTCATAAATACTTCAGTGTTTGAGAATAGCGTCACGTTCAATCGTAACATCTGCCACATAGCCGAAAGTATTAAATATTTGAAAAATCGTTTTAATTATACAGTTCTAAAAATAGTAAGACTTCCACTTGAAACTTGAATTGGTTCAACTACCGTTCCACTTATACTTAATGATAATAGTTACGTATATATTTATAACATATGATACTCCCACTTAAAAAATACTCCTCCAGCACTGGCCGCGACAGCCAGCCTAATGTACTCGTATATTTTAAAACTCATTTGTGATCGAATATATTCACTACCGAAATAATTCAGTGTATAATTCAACAATAAATAGTTTTTTTCCTCATCTTTTGATATGACACCCTGTATTTGAAGCACATGGCTGATCACCTTACTTTTATGTAATAAACATCTTTTTAAAATTTATTTATCCACCTCCGTAGTGTAATGATCAGCAAGCTTGGTTACCGTGCTGGAAGTCATTGGTTCGATTCCCAGGGGGAGGGTCAAATAAATATAAATATTTTTTCACTCTAATATTTATTCTATTGTATATTACCCTGGACTGGTACCTGAAATGGAAGGCAGATTACCTTTCCATCGTGTATTAATGATCAAGATAAAACTTCGTTTATATGATGCAGTGCCCTATGCACCATCGGGTGCGGATGACGGTTTGAGGAAGAAAAATATTTATTTTAACCATATCCGCTCCCTATGTGGAACAGCCGTATAAGTGTATTTTTTTTTTAATTTGGTATAAATTAGGGAAGCTAAAAATTGCCATAAAATTCATAGCAAGAGATCCAAAAAGTGCTCTTAAAATTTTGACTTAAAGACATTAATTAGTGTACTAAAAATATCAACCAATATTCATTGCCATATATTAGAACTCTCGGAATGGGAGAGAACATATTGTAGTTAGTTTTCGAATGGCTACACTGAAAAATAATATTAAATAATAATAAAGAATATGTTTTATATTAGTCAAAAGAAATGAAAGGAAATTACAGACGCTTCTCTTGCTACGCGTAAAATTTATGCATCTTGCATATGGATTTACATAAGCACAACGACTTACGTAGGTAATGAACGAAATACGATCAAAAGTCGCTGAGGCTGGTGTCAAGTATCAGAGCGCCCTCTTGTGAATTTCAATGAATCCGTGCGTCGGGGAACACTTTTATACCTATATGTCTCTACATTGTAGTAAGCACAGACACAGGGTTTTGCCAAAAGGGGCTCGTTGGGCTTGTTAAATTTGAATTGGATCAACTGACTGATAATCCAATTCAGCTGATTTATTTATTTACAACATTTTTGGTGTGTCTAAATACTTGTTCACAAATCTGGATTATCTCCAATTCTAGGAGTTATATTAAACATTGTACAAAAACCACTAGAATTTTTACCATTGACATCTATTGATGAGACGCAGAAGCTTTTTTATTGAGTAGAAACTCTTATTTTTGTATGTGAGGTCCGAATCCGGGATTATAATCACATACATGAGAAACGCCAGAAAGTATCCTTTTCATTTTATTATCTTAGCTCATAATATGACCAGATAATTTATTTACAACATTTTGAGTGTGTCCAAATACTTGTTCACAAATCTGGATTATCTCCAATTGTAGTCTCTCTCTATTATCTCCAATTATAATCTCGAGTTATTTATCGTATTATACTACACGTAACTCCTATAATTGGAGATATTCCAGATTTGGACACACTCAAAATGTTGTTGATTGATTTAGTATTATTTTATTTTTATTTTATTTTACTTTATTTTATTTAACTATTTAAATAAATTTTACTTAGCAGTTAGATTAATATATTTATATGAACAAGTAACACAAAACAGGTATTTGTACCATTCCAGTTACAAAATTTCACATTTGTAATTTAATATAAATACCTGGAAGAGGGACGGGAGGCAGGAAAAGGGGAAAAGGGAAAGATCACAGCTCAAGTTAAAGACAAATTACCTATGTGAAAATAGGGATACACTCATAGGGCGATCTTAAAGCTGACAATGACGAATAGAACATCAAAATTCCCATATTCATCCTCGGCCAATTTTTATGAACGATAAATATAGAAGGAACCTTGTTTATTATATCTAAATACAAGTTGCTTCATTAATTCGCACCACCATAATTTTTCATATCGTTAAGTATACGTCGGTCTCAATGGGAATATTTTTCAAATAGACTTTTAGTTAAATTTAATTGGTTATTTATTATGGGTAAGCCTTTATGATTTGCTTTACTCATTTCTAATTTTTCTAGATGTACCAAACTAACATATGATTGGTAAAATGACGAGTCCAGTACTTTTTTCTCACTTTTCGTACTTATTTGCATTTTAAATAATTGTAATATTACTTTATCATTGTAATATTACTTTTTCTACTTTTAATTGCTTTGATTACACAACGGACTATGAACAGCCTCTTTAGCGTCACAAGCCCCTTTTACATTAATTGTTAGACACCCTTGCACAGGACATATGCAAGTGTGTGTGTTCGTAATCATTTGTGTGTGTAAAGCGGTATTTATAATCGTAATACAGTAGAAGCCGGTTATAACGCGACTCTTTTAACTCGTATTCGAATAAACCTCGGGTATTTTTTCGCATTTTAAACGTTAAAATTCTTGTGAAGTAATGTTTCGGTGGGAATTCAACCGAAAATGATCCGAAATAAAGAATGTAACTTTTACAAAATAAATATATTTTCATAGACTTGTTGATGATCCAACATACCAAGAATAAGTGCAAAGATTGATAGAGAGACTCGATTAGATGGCTAGAGGTACATCAAGATTTTTTTTAAGTGTTACTTATTAAATACCATTATTTGTTTAAATCTATTATGACACGTGTGTCGATGTATTCTGAATCATTTTCTTTTTGAAAATGATGCAAAATGCATCGGAGCACGTGTCACAATAGATTTTAAGAAGTAATGGTATTTACAAAGTAAAACTCAAATAACAAATAGATTTTACTACAAAGTGAGAAAATGAAAATAGTTGATCTTGATTTCATTAATTTCACCATTAACACCATTAACAATTTAGTATTTTAAGCCGAATCAATTAAGGAATAACTCATGCCATTAGTCTCCCTAAAAAATCTATTCTCCTTTAAAAAAAACAGTAAGAGATCACTGTTTTTTTTAATGATTATGTATGATTTTTTTATTTATATTTAGTAAAAATGTAAATTTATATATAGAATCATAATTTTGGACAGTTCGTTTTATCGCGGTGATCATATAAAGCGGGTCAGATAGCCGCCCGCAAACCGACGCTATAACCGATTACCACTGTACTTATATACAGTTGGGTAACAATGCAGTACATGTCCACATATTACAGTTATATATTGCGAGAATAGGGACGGAGGGAATGCATTCTCAAACTAAGATCACATGTATTAGTGCGTGGCCGATATGTTTAAAAAAAAAAACGAAGATTGAGCATTGAAAAACGTTAGTGTTTATCACATCATATGACATGATACAAAAGTCGCTCATGATAATGCAGTACCTCGCAAGCTACAGAAAACAATATCTAGATTTCAGTTTGTTATTTGGCAGTTATTTTTTATGTTTATTTTAATATATAAATAAATAGATCGTGTGGTGTGTTCGTGTTATGTATGATTAATGACTCACGACAGACATGTATGTAATTAACAAGTAATTTGTTCAATCCTTGTAAAATGTGCCATCGGTACTTGAAAACCCAGTGAGCATACATTGAAAATTAAATTTATTTATAAATAAATAAAACGATAAACTAAATAATAAAAAAAACACGATAATTAAATTATGCGGCTTCGAGAAATTCGTTTATCATGAGCGAAAGTTTTTACATTTTAAAACAGTTTTTTTTGAGAATTTAATATGCTCGCTATTCGAGGGGTTTCAAAATGATCAAGCTTCTTTTTTATGATTATTTTTTGGAGTCAAATCTAGTTTTTATTTATTTATTTAACTAAAGAAGAAGCCTTTCCCTCTTAATAAAGCAAGTTTCAGTTTTCTGAATTCAATCTGTAATTGAAAATAGAGGGGTGAATCGTTTCTGCTCTCTCCGTCGTATACGTCATAGACAGTCTACGTACATGAGCCTCATGTACTGTGTTAAAACGTAGCATAGGGAACCAGCAGATGCTACATATACTGTACAGTAACTGAACATTTTTATATTTATTATCAAACAATTTTATTGTGTGGCAAGTGACAAAGAGAAAAAAACTAGTACAGAAAGAGTGCGAACCTTTAAGAGTAAATAATGAAATAAACTACACATAAAATAGTCAACAAATGAAAAGAGCGCATGCCTAAAATCGACTGTTTCTAGAAACTTGAAAGTTTTGATACTCCAAAGTCTGACTTTTATTTTTTATTATTGATTTCAGAGAATAATATAATTATATGTGTACTTATTTACACAAAATTTTTTTTTTCCCAACGACTGGGTTTCGTCTAACCGACATCATCAGACCGGTGATGTCAGTTACGACGAAACCCGGTCACTGGTCAAATAACATTTATGTTTAAAAAAAACTATATAGTTATTATTTTGTTCTATAAAATGCAGCTCCACCAAGAAATATCAGTACAAAAAGTAATTATTAATTTAATGTTTTGTAGACTTAAATTTGTCTTAGAATTCAAGCAAGCTTAAAATACCGTGTATACTTTCTGATACAGGGTTTGCAAACGCATCGTGTTACACAAATGCTAAAATTATCACCGGGAACTCGATATTAATATTGTAGATAATTGTTAGTGTGACAAATGTCTCATAGTTTAAGTGCTTGCAGCAAGCGCGTTGCACCTAGGCGCGTAGATATACGTCGGTGAAGTCAACGTAATACGGGTTGGTGAATGACTCGTTGCTCCATATCGCTCTACTGTAGACGGATCGTTCACCTGCCAAATCCACTAAACTATTAATAGTGGCTTAGGGAGCGCTTCTTATTATTTTCGATTGCATATTTCGCCGTTCCTGCGCTGATAAAATGTTTAAGAAGCCGTTTATCGGCGCTACGCGATGTGTCCCGATTCAAACTGAGCTTCAAACAGGTTTCCGAATCCGCCCGACCCCATACTTGGGCGAATGTCTGGAAGCACAGATGTACAAGCCCAGAATTTCGCTTTTAAGATCCGGCGAGTTCTCAACGTATTATGTATCGTATTAATTATATCATCCCTCAGGGTGAATAATCCAGTGTCTGGTAGAATAAATACTAACGAATCATTGATTATCAATTAGTCAAATTGAAGTACCTACTTACTTACTTACTTCAGGCTTTTCTGGTGTCCAGTATTGAGCAAGCCTCCCAAACTTGGACTTCCACAGTTGTCTGTTGGACGCGACTCTCTTCCGGTGCAGGCCCGCCACTTTCCTAATGTTATCGGACCATCTTGTATGAGCCGTACTCACGCTTCTAGGCCTCCATTCAGGCACCTGCTTCGTCCATCTATCTTCAGACACACGTGCCACGTGACCTGCCCAGTTCCACTTTAGTTTCGCGATTCTTTGAGCCACATATCGCTTACTCGTTTCAAGAACGTCATAAATCAAAAATCGTCAATTTTCAGTTGTGCATGTTTTCGGAATGTCCAAAAATTGTACTATATCCCAGCAAAAGAAGCATATTTTTAGCTTAATATTTACCCACTACAGGGCAAAAAATGTTGTTTTTGCATTTTGAAGAAAAGGTCTTGTTTAATTTTTTTTTTGATGTACTAAATATTTTTCAAATTGAGAAAAAACCTTCAGGCTCTACCTTAAAAGATCTGGTGCACAGTAAAAAGTTTAATAAGTGGTTTGATATTTATTTTGAATACATTGTATTCTATTTCAAAACTTTAAAAACGTTCTCCTGAAAAATGAAGTTTTTTGATTTATGATGTTCTTGAAAGGGTGAGCGATATGTTACCTTGGTCTTTTCCCTTATGCCAATCTAAGTATCTAAGAAATATTCGGAATAAATCTCACTTATGCTCGATACTAAAATATATATAATTCACCAAACCAAACTTGCAAATCTATTTTATAACTATCACTTTAAAATCCAACGAGTTCTGATCGTATTATATATCGTTTTGTATAATTGAATACATTTGTTCCCGATAAATCGCTCACTCCTTTCAAGAACGTCATAAATAAAAAAACTTGATTTTTCAGGAGAACGTTTTTAAAGTTTTGAAATATAATACAATGTAATAAAAATAAATATCAAGCCACCTACTGAACTTTTTACTGTGTAACAGATCTTTTTAGGTAAAACTTGAAGGTTTTTTCTCCATTTGAAAAATATTTAGTATTTTTAAAAAAAATATTAAAAAATACATTTTCTTCAAAATGCAAAAACAACACTTTCTGCCCTGTAGCGGGTAAATATTGTGTTAAAAATATGCCACTTTTGCTGGGATATAGTACATTTTCTGGGCATTCCGAAAACATGCAGAACTGAAAATTGACGATTTTTAATTTATGACGTTCTTGAAAGGAGTGAGCGGAATGGGTGATGGCAATAAATAGTAGGCACGGCTTAGCTTATATTTGTATTGTACTGCATTACCTGAAAGGGGACAGTATTATTATAGTCCTTACAATTAAATACCTTTCCCATGACTTCATTTTTGTGTTACATTTTATAATATTATTGAAAACTTTTTTCAAGCCATTTTATAAAACACGTGTTACAAAGTTTTGTTCATTTCGCTTTCAACAAAGGATTCAGAAAACGCTTTTTTTATTCTTAACTATCTGTACCCGGCCACGCGTTACTGTGGCTCAGTCTGGTTCGAAAAAGTAAAGAAAAAAGATGGAAAAATGGAAAAGAAAGAATAGAGGATACAAAAACAAGCGCGTATTCGAACGTAACGTTGTTATTTCCAAATTTACGGTGAATAACTTATGGAGATTTAAGATTTTGAGCAAACGAATATTTACGTTTTTATTGTATTTAAGACTTATGATTATGAAAAATCCGACCTTTGGTTCGGTGGGAGTTACCAAGTATCCTGGAATTATATTAGTTTTATATGTATGTTTAAAGGTTTAGAATTGTTGTTTATACACACGTACATTTACACGAAAATAATTATTTGTTATATGCATATGTTCTGTAAAATACAAGTATACATTTTTCAAAATACGCAATCAAATAAAACACACACATGAACAAACATATATATATATATATATATATATATATATATATATATATATATATATATATATATATATATATATATATATATATATATATATATTTTACAAAAAATATTTTAATAAAGATAAATTATATTACCAACAAACATAAACAATAAATGATAAGTGCAAGTCCCTCTCCAAGCGCATGAGCTTAGTTTCTTTATTGGAGAGAACTGCGTTATTAATTTTAAGATTGAAAAAGTAGAAATGTCTAGAAAATTAATTAACTATTAAATAATAAAAAAATATATAATTAAAAAATGTCGGTGTACTACATGTGTCATACTTTTGATGTTAACTCCTTCACTGAAAAAAAATCTCAATATTAAAAAAATATAAACATGAACATGAATTCGCAAAAAATACACAAAAAAAAATTGTAATATTACTTTCAGATTACGCTCGCCGAATTATCTTCAAGCAGAACAATAACCATCACTATGCGCCCTCGAGCGCCTCTTGTTCCACATCGGGTTCGCAGTCTCAAGATACTCAAATCGATTTAGACGAATCCCCTGTCTGCACTCACGCAACTTATAGACGTAAGCGCTTGTAGTGAATTACTTTCCAACAGAGCCAATCATTTTGTAACTTACCCCAAAAGTGTCAATGTCGTCACCGTACCTTTATAACTGAAGATTTTTTTATTTCATCGTAGATGGAATTCGAATTACAGGGCGATATTTTCACAGTTTTTTGGGCGGAAATATAAAAAAAAAATTATTAACACTTTTTTACCATTTGAGTTTATTTTATGACGATTAGTTTCGGAAGCTAAGCTTTCATCTTCAAGTGGTAAAAAAAATGTTTTGTTTAATAATATCATGTCTTACCACAAAGATAATGCCGAAACAATAAATAAAATATAATTTTTCGTACAATTTAATTCACGATATTATTTGAAACAAAATTACATTACGTAGAAGATGTAATATAAGGTTTGGGGTTGTCTTCATCCGGTTAGAATATTCTTGTAAAAAAAAATAATTTGCTTAATTTTTTTATTGTGTCATTAATTAATTGACCTTAATTAATTACTTAAAAATAAAATATTCATACACTAAAACATGTATTTAAATGTTGACTTAACCATTTACTTAACCTTTATCTACGACTACCTACGTTTTTATCACAAACGACACAACGAAACTGGAACCTAAATGTATTTCTATTCACCTTCGTCATCTAATAAAATTCGCATGAGGGGTACCTATTTGAAAGGTCACAGTCGTATTCATAGAGATATATATTTTTTAAATAATATAGCTTGCGAAAAACGATTTGCAGTTCACAGATCTACTGCTGTCTTACTGCCACACAGTTATGACACGCGGTAGTTAGAGTGAAATAAATAAAATGTCTTGGGTGAAAGAAATAACACACGGTGACACGTTCGACCGTTGGATGTATTGATGGATTTGACCGTAAATCGCGTAATATTTATTGACACGATAAATTGTTTAGATCACACATTTTGATTATTTTTAAACAAGAAACCCAAGTATTCCTAAATGCAATAAAGATTACAAAAAAATATTAATCAAATTGCTTAAATGATGATCAAGTTATCAAGTGAAACGTTGTTTTTAATTTAGAATATCCCTCTTTGGTTAAAGGTATGAAGTTTAATTTTACGCAATCCTTGGTAAATTAATACTTGATGAAACCAATAGTTAGGGACCCACCCTATTAATAAGCAATAGCCATTGATATTAAACACGAGCATTAACTGAACACAAATTGATATTAAAATAATATCCAACACTTAATTAAATATGTAATATACCCAAATTGTTTCTCCAAACGCGAGTAATACTGTACATCCCTTCGTCAAACGATCTAATCACGACTGGACTCTCATAATTACGTACGCTACGTTAGTTGATATCGACGCAACTGGGGGACTATGCTGTATATTCTGCATATTGATATTAACATTACATTTGTGTTTTATTTATTGTTTCGGCATTAACTTTGTGGTAAGACATGTTACAATAATTAAAGAAAACACTTCGTTTTTTACCACTTGAGTTTAATTATAGACTACATGTTTCAGAAGCTAAACTTCCATCATTCAGGTCTGTATAATAACTAAAATATAAAATATAAAATTGTTCTATAAATAAGGATAGGGGGAAAGTAAGGGGAAGGGGTTAGTCAAGGAACGGAGTTTGAAAACAAAGGAAAAATTGAAAGCAATGGTGAAGAATTTTGAAACAATATATTATTTAATAAATTATTATTAGAATTCAGGTTTTTTTGTATTTCTAAATTTTCAAGATAATTCATAATTTGGCCTTTATATGGAACAAGGTGTAATAATTTTAATTTATGGGAGTGAAATGAGTGATTAGTATCTATTATATGATTTGCAAATTCCGAAAAAATTATAATTAATTTTAATTAATTTTAATTATTATACAGACCTGAATGATGGAAGTTTAGCTTCTGAAACATGTAGTCTATAATTAAACTCAAGTGGTAAAAAACGAAGTGTTTTCTTTAATTATTATTACATTTGTGGTTGAATCTTTAGGAACACCAATACACAGTTTAACTGGTTCGCTTTGTAAATTTTAAGTTCACTGAATGTAAAGAGCCTCAAGGTGAGGATATTGAAAAGGTAGACGCAGAGGATGTATGTTGTATGGTTTACGAACATATTCCCCCAGGCGACTAATATAACGTATGAATATGACTATTATTTGTATTTATTTAGTGGCAATTTGTTTTGTGGATCTAGCATGTGTACATAGCTACGAGTATATCGTCGTTGGTATTGTAAATGGGGCTATCCGAAGCACAACCAACATTACAACTGCGTGAATAAGTCCGAACACCATTTACATTCCTCTTTCTTTTGAAGTGACATAATGTAATTTTGTTTCAAATTAGGTATTATGACGAAATTTCCCTAAAATTTGAAGTAAAAAATATTTATTTACAATATAAACAACTTGAGTTCTATGCCCATATTCGCAAAATAACGCCATACTGCCAAATACAATATGTATGTAGTTTGTGTATGTGTGTGAGTGTGTGTTTGCATAGTTCTTACTTATGTACAAATAAATACCGGGACTGAGTCCAAAATTAATAAATCTTCCAAATTGATTGAATCTCCCTGAATAAGCTCCTTCAAATCCAGTCATTTGTGCACTCTTTGCAAGCGTACTCCGGAATCACCCTGTGTTTCCTCGGCGAATTTTATTTTTTGTCTTCATTCGAGTCAAAACGAGTTCCATTGCGATGCATATTGGCTAGAGTGCAAGTCTTACTCATAAACCCATGTCTCGTCACCAGTTGCGATGCGCTCTATAAATGTGGGGTCCTTTCTGACATTTATGCTCAAAACAACAACTAAAATCATTCAAACCGATTCGTAAGAGATGTTTAATTTACGTACAAGTTATGACGTTGAAATGGCAATTTCATTACTCATTCCTTTAATTGGTTGATGTTACTTGAAAGATATCCAGACCGAGGTTAGTCTTCGACCACTTTAGACCCTCTTTACGCTTTGTACCGCTCAATTTCTCTTGTTCTCGATATAATACGGTCACCGTAAACCTTCTACAACCTTTTTACCGCGTCTAAATCTAAAATTTTGTCCGCAGCACAAATTCTCCACTTTTTTTTCTCCATTGCAAAAATCGCCAGACGCGCTTAATTACAAATTATAATCTATGTTTTCGATTGTGGAGGCATAAAATAACAAGTCAGATAGTGTGTGGCCGTATGGGGCGTGGTGATTATTTAAAATTGATACTATTTACTAATTATGTGCGTGGCATATGTTTATAGTGATGATATTCAATATAGCATTTAGCTTCAAAATTAAAAATGCGTATAAAAAAACTCAGTCTGCGGAGTACAACTTTTTCATTAATATTTTACTACTGAAAAATCATTTATGCCTTTTAACCCTAGTCCACGTAACTTATTTCGATGTGCCTGAATACGGGACTATCGTAAAATGTACGACGGTAAGAAAAACTCACGTTAATTAAAAAACGTTTAAAAAATAAGTGCAACTGGTTTTTGATAATTTTAAATAAAATACGTACGTGTATAAAATAAAGGTAAAAAATTAAGGTACATGGTAGTTGTCACTACATTCTTTACATGTGCTCCTCACAAGCCGTCGTAAATTTTACCAATGTCCCGCGATCTAGGGTTATTACCCAGTCCCGGTATTTATTTAAAAGAATATACTTATGTGTTTTTTGAAGTATCGCGATAACGTGAATTATTTGTGCATTGTAACACAGGCGTGTCAATTTGTACAAATACATTTCAGATTACCCTCAGCGCATTGTCTTTAAGAAACATTTACAACCCGCTCAAACAAGCCGAGCCATGTATCGTAACCAGGAGGAACAGCGCGAACTCGACGACTCCCCGATCTCCCGCCGGTCGGCAAGACGCGCCGGTTCGTACTGAATCAGTTCCTTAAAAAATCTTATATAAATGGAATCGCAACAAAAAAAAGATCGTTCAACTAACCCCCACCCCCATTGAGCTTTGTCAAAGTTTTTAAAGCAATTTTTACAAAATTGAAATTCTGACACATCGCTGGTTAAATCCCTAAGGACCACCACTCAAAAAAATATAATTAACTCATCATTCCAAAAATTTTATCTCAATCGTCAACATTTTTATATTCGAAAAAGCACCCATGATTCTATGGCAAGAAATGTCCATTTCTTACACTGGAAAAGGGATCCATGATTCTAGGGTAAGAAATTACCATTTTTAGCACTAGAAAAATGGGTGTCTTCCGAATGTGAAAATTTTGACGATTTACATACAATTTTTGAGATTTATCTCAATTATTTAGTTTTTTTTTTGCGTTGTGGCCCTTTGGCATTTAACCAGCGACATTTTAGCACTAATTGTATGTAAACAGGATAGTGTATTTTCACTATTCTATTTACACACGATTAGTGTTCGTTGTTTTATGGTCAACATGCTCAGCTACCGCTCTGGAGGTCCCGGGTTCGATTCCTAGGAGGGGGTCAAATAAATATCAAAGTGATTTTTTCACTCAAATATTTATTACGTATTACCCTAGACTGATACCTGAAGCTGAGGGCTGATCACCTTTTCTTCATGTGTTGACAATTAAGACAACACTACGTTAATATGATGCCGTGCCCTATGCATCATTCAGGTTTGAAGAAGAATAAGTATTTTCACTAATTGATTTGGCAGTCATTTTAGTTTGACTTCGTAAATACCACAATTTTTTAAAATCTATTATAAGTGAGCTTGTGCACTACACGGAATTTTACCGTCCGGCAGTCCGGTTTCGAAAAATAAAAGTGACTACGACAGTTAAGCGTAATCGAATTCACGCGCAACGTGTTCACGCACCGATCAAGAGCACCGATCCGAAGAAAGCTGGACAAAAGCACAAGCCAATCCAAGACGGTGTTTCCAAGCTTCCGCTTCATTTTCAAATGTCATACGGTGTTTAAGAATGAATCTGAATGCATCGAAGTCACAATAGATTTTGAGGTAAAGTGGTATTTACCAGGTAAAAATACAACTAAAACAGAATAGAGCGAAGTTATTCCTAATTTATTGATATCAAAAGACCCCGAATTTTAATGTCGTTGGTGACAGCTGATTTTAATAAATGGTTGATTGAAATAATTCTCAAATATCTATATTTCCTCTCTTACACTGGCATTTAACAAAAATAATCGCTTCCTCTGTATTTCATATATAAAAGTTTTAACACCAGCTTGCAAAATTCCTGGTTTTTTTCATATTTATCATCTTGAATTTGACTAGAAATGATATTTCAACAAAGCTTGAACAGAATATGACAGTCTGTGAATCAACCAGCGACCTGTCATAGGCTGGTTTTATTTATCACTTTATACACGAGTAACATTCACTATCCTACCCATGATTGACAACCACACTACTCCAATGTCTGCTTTATTTTATCATATCTCAGTTGGAATAAGTTTTATTTATACTTCAATTGAAAAGATCTTAAAAATATACTTCAATTGAAACTTCTACGGTGACATTTATTATTTTAATCATAGATGTCACCGAAGAATTAGCTCACATAAGATCTTTTCCACCGAAGTAAAAATATGAAAAAAATTCTGAAATTTCAGTAGTATGTCATGCATGGGTAGAATGTTGAATGTAACACGTCCATTAAGTGATAATTTAAACCAACCCGCGAAATGTCGGATATGTACTTAAATAACGCGATGTAAGTAAAGCATAAATTGTATGATATTAAAACCAGGACTTTATATCACAGGTTACGAAACCGGATATCGTTCAGGAAAGAGCTGCTTTTCGTCCGAAGAATCCAAAGATCGTTTTTTTAAAATCACGATCAAACTGGTACTATGCACCATTGGACTAGCCTTTTTCGTGGCAATCGTAGTCGCAGCGATCCACGTGGTCAACCCCGATTGCCAGCACAAATGCAACAGGACTGGGATGAAAATTCACAATTCGAGGACTACGTTTCCTCCGGATTGTGACACAGTTCCTAAGTCTCCCATTGCACCCATGGCACCCACTGTGGTTCCCACGACCGCGGTTGCTACCACCACTAGAAAGCCCACCCCGTCTGCCGCGGCCACCACTACTTCCGCGGCCACCGCAAGCCTCATGGCCCTCCTGGCCTCAGCCGCCTCCACAGCCGCCTCGGCTTCCGAAGCCTCCGCGGCTTCCGCGGCTGTCGCCGGCGTCACCCCCCACGACCAACTAATTCTTAATCAGGAAATCAAAGTCAGCGACGCCGCAGTTCCGGACTCCTCTACCAGGCTGCCCACTAATCTTCGTCCTCAGGCATACAGGTATTATCATTATTCTTTTATAATTGTACATTTATGTTACCTACTAAATAATTATAGGCGAGAGCAAACGAGCGATATCGTAAATTTTATTTGCTCGATTTAAATGAGTGGGTAAAATTTTAAGTAAAACCTACATACAATACAAATGTAGTCTTTATCCGTTCCTCAATTTATAAATACCTAATACTACACTTTTGTATATATCGCACAAATCTCTCTTAAAGTAGTTATTTAATTTTATTATTTTGATTTGAGGGAAATCTCATTCCATGTTGTAACGTCATGGTTATCGTAAATGTTATGTTACACCTTCATTTACGATTAGTCCCCATTCCTACAGCACGTAGGACCCCGGTAACTCCTTTATTTGGCCACTCCATCTCGGGAAAGCCGTCTGAGCTTGCCCCAACCATTTCTTGTGACGTCCAGATTGTCTGGCCTCTACACATGTTGACGATAGAGATATATATGTGCTGGAGGATGGAGACGCTTGTGTTTCAAGCCGTCCAAGGAATGCGCAAAGAACCACAATTCGAACGGAACAAATCACCCTACAAGATTACAATATTCTAGGGATGGCGAACCTTTTTTAGTTTGATTTTTTTTCAATATAATAATATGATGCGTGCCACATGCTATGGAAATAAAAATAAATCAAATGTTTCTGTACCCTCAGATTTTTTATATAAACAAAGCAGTAATACGTCGAAAAAATAACTTATTATTTTTTATAGCAAAATAAAATAAATGAATAAAATAAATGAGAAAAAATATAGAACCCTTAAAACTTAAATATATTGAGGTTTTGTTATTGAATGCGGGTTCATAGCATGATTTTAATATAATACAAGCAGTAGTACTTTCGTCTGTAAGTCTAAACTTTTTTTTTTCAATTTTGTAAATCACTTTTTTTATCCTCTTCGTTTCGTGTGCTATGCAAAATCATCTCGTGTACCATCGGTTCGCCATCCCTGTTCTAGGGCGATCCTGTTAACGTTTGCTGTGACGTGACTTGTTAGTTCTTAAGCGAATGGGGTTACTTTATAATAATTAATTCATTTTTCCGATTTCAATCAGGATAGAAATCTTACCGATCCTCGAGGATGAATGGACAACCGTCGGAGAACTTACCCTTTATTTCGTTTGCATCCAAAAAACCAATCAAATTGTCCTGAACGCCAAGGACATAAGTGTTGAACAAAAATCAATTAAATTATCTACGGATTCTAATAAGCCAAAGACATTAACAATCATCGATACGGCATATAATTACAAGTCGGAAACATTTACCATGACCATCAAAGAAAAGTTTTTGCCGTCCAAAAAGTACAAACTATTCTTAAAGTTTTCCGGCGTCATTCAAAATAAAACTAAAGGACTCTACAAGACAAGGATCGGAGGCACTGAAACCGATGAGTAAGTAAATCAATGCTTATATGACTAACAAGTAAATGAAAATGTTTTTTTCTTCTTAATTTTTGTGGGAACTAATATTATTATTTACAATTAAATAGACTTTATTTAGAAAAGTATTTTTAACTGTTTTTTTTCCTTTGTTTTTATCATGAAAAAAAATATCGTTAGAAATTTTACAAATCCAATCCAAAGAGTTAGTCAATTCATTGTTTTTTTTCTATTTACAACAACAAAACAATTTTAAAAACCCTGGAGTGGTTACCTCTTATATATGGGCAATAATTTATCATATAAAGAATAAAAAAACATTGAAACAGTACTTGTTTAACGATTTACTTGCTAATATTACGTACATAGAACACAAAAACAAAAGAATACTACCGTAACACTTATTTCTGACCCATAAAGAAAATTAAATTTTTACAAAATTTTTATTACATATCTAACTTAATTTATATTTAAATACACGCTAACGGAAAAGAAAAAAAAACACGTATTGAGAATTAATTTAATGATTACCTTGTGTTCGATGAACCATTTGTTCAAACTTTTACATAGTTTGCCGTCCATAATACATTTATTTTTGTATGTATACTAACCAAGATTTATAGTTACATGTGTGCTTTACATTAATGCATATATTAAGTGTTTTAGTGATGAATGATTAGTTTCGGCATTCAAATTAGAGTAAACGAATATATTACTACAGTAAGTTGCTATAAAAGGCGACTCGCTTAAATTTTAAGCGAATTAATGGATTAGGAAAAATATGAATGATTTTTTTCAATTCATTGGGGATCAAAAATAAAATCACGATCAGTCAAAAAAAGTCTATGTGAAAATATTTTAATCTTACTTTGTGAAAATTGTCACTTCATCTTACTAAGCCAAGCCTATATATCAAAACTGCACTTTCGTGCTGTGTTGTTTATATTTTTTAATCTCTTATTTTCTATCCACTTGTCTGTTTTTACATAGTCGTAGTTAAATGAGTACACTTGTATGTGTGCTTTGATACTTTCATATACCTAACCAATAGCCTCAGTAATTTCTCATTGATCTTTTGATCAAGTTAGTTACAGTTTAGATACATGTAAATATTTGATAAAACAGAGTTAAAGGTTTTATTTTTGTCGAAAACATGTCGTCGGTGTTTATTTTGGATTTGATTCAAAATTTCATCAAAAGATGTCAACTAATTGAATCACCAATTCAGTGTTTACACGTCCTCGTATAAATATAGTATATTCTGCTGGTAGCATTCACGCATGCTCGCCAATTAACATCTATCCCGGAAAACCCCGGCGATTACTAAATTTGTGTAACTTTAGGATCTGATCCAGGTAAATACAAAAATAATATTATATGGAATCAAGATTTTGATTGATTTTTGTCAACGATATATTTGAACTGTGTTTTTCTCCAGCTACTCGTTGAACACCATGTTCTCACCAGCTGAAGCCAGAAGTGTTTATCCCTGCTTCGATGAGCCTATCTACAAAGCCTGTTTTACATTTATTATCGGCCGTCCATCCTCTTATACTACGCTCTCTAATATGAAGCTCCAGAAATCAGAAAAAATGTTAGTGCCTATTTATTTTTTTAAATATTTTTTTCCTTGATATCATTCATAATTTCATACACATAGTGCATCATCAAGATTTTATTATTAATGATACAACAATTTGCTATTGCTCATTTGAATGCGATTGAATAATACCAACGCGACTTTTGTCGGTGCGATAAAAATATCACTAGAAAAGAAGATCGATTAATATTTGCCAAAAAAATGCGTTTTCATATAAAAAAAAACAGATATGTAAATAATCCACCGGGTTTCACCCTCAAACTAAAAAAGTATGGTATCCACGATTCTATTTTTAGGGTGTATAATCCGATTTACAAGATATCTACTTGAGTTACAGTAAAATTTTAAACTTGTGTGGGGACTACGAAGCCTAGTCGATATGTCATGGTCAGTAGCTGTACTCCTGCATATAGCAGAAGTAGTGCACTTGCTTTCAGAAGTTTTACATTTCACTATAGTGCGCTAGAAAACTAGGTCACTGTTGACTGTCCTTATATTCTAGAAATATTTTTATCGCTTCGGGAAAAGGAATTTTATAGTACATTGATCCATTTTACAACCCAGATGATATTTCATAGTTGAATGCTGCGCCCTATTCCCATAAAAGATGCGCCCTTAAATTATTCGACCACCTTCCCAATTGTTTTATTTGCTTGTTTGTAACTACTTTCCACCATTTCACCGCAAATTTTTCCTTTCCGGATCGCCTTCCCTTTATTCAGATTTTGCTATTATAAGATTTTTTCTTGTTCTTAGTAGTACTGTCTCTTTAAAATGAGTTACAAGTAAGAGCCAGTGCCATTCTCTTAGCTCGCCACTACTCAATCGATTGAACAAAAAGTTTTACAAAAATATAGTCTTTTATTATTTTCAATGTCATTTTAACAAATACCATTTCAACGTGTATAATATTTAAATTTTTCAATTTTCCTCGCCAATTTGTTTGTAAGATGAATTATTACAACGGTTTCGGCTGTCAGCATTGTTTTTTCAAACAAAACTACTTATTGGTATTTACTTATATCTCAGTATGACAATAATTATTCTGAGGCCTACTAAAAAAATATAATTTTTGTATAATCTCATGCAATTTCAAATGATCTGAAGGCATACGTGCTCGAAATAGGATATTATCTTTGTCTCGGTGATTGGTGACCTCCATCTATGCCAGATTCGTTAACTTAACGTATTTTTTGTAAAATAAACGACCTCTCAAAGATAAATTTGAGAGATTCGTTATTTTTTAGTATCACTAGCCAAAAATCATGAAATGGCCAGACAATAAAATTATTTTGATTTTTCAAATGTTCTTTCATGTAGTTTACAGATATCCGTTCATATTAATTTTAGTCCAACCGTGTTGTACAAAAAAAACGTTAGTTTATAAAATAACAAATAATTTACATAATAACAGAAAAGCGAGGAATAGCTGAAATCATCATTTACGACACTTTTTCATTCGATTATTTTAGCGATTACGTTTTTTTTAATATATGTTAATTTTATTGCCTTTTTTTAAATTTTGTTCAATAAGGTAAATTTTTTTTTAAATTATGATTTACTGCGAAGTGACGTAATCTAATCGTACAAAATTCAATTATTATACACGTTGAGTTAAACTTTTATTCAGCATCGCCATAGAGCGATTGATGTTATATTTATCGCCCCCTTTATGCCTTTTGTGACGAGCTAAAGTAAGGTACTAAGCTCTTACTTATTTGTTACTGGAACTATATGTCTGATTTTGCTGTCGGCGAGAGGAGCGGTAACCCTTACAAGTTACTACCATTGTCTTCTAAAAAAATTCCCGCTCCTGTAAATTATTATACGGTGCATCACCATGAACCAAAATGGACCTTACTTCGTTATTCGGACAAGAATGTTATTTATTTTATTATTTTCAGCCTTTCATCCGATGATTTTGTCTGGGACTTCTTCGAAGAGACACCTCTGATGTCAACATACCTTACGGCATTCATCATTTCAAAACACAAACCATTAAATACCATCCAATCTCATACCAACGTCTCTTACACGGGTTATTCGTTACCTAACGATATCTCCCAAATGACATACATCTTAGAACTGGCTGCTGACATTGTCCAGAATATGGAGTCCATTTTTCGTATCAAGTATCCTCTTTCCAAATTAGACATAGTCGCTGTGCAAGACCAGTTCTTCGATGCCATGGAAAATTGGGGCCTGATCATCTTCAGGTAAGTTTTGTTTTTACCTTTTTCGAACTTGAAGTATGTAAATCATGTTGAATTTTCGGCGACCGCTTATTTTTTTATGTTTACCTACCTACCGCGCATTTATGTCGACTAAAACATTCAAAATTTAATATTATCTCCCTGATTTTACGTTATGGATATCCTTATATTTTACTTGATTTTACTAGAGAATATTCAGAGATAATTTTCAGTTGATAGTTGTGGATTTCAACAAAAAAAAAATTTATTGTTGCATTCTTTCGCCGTTTTAAAATTGTGTGAGATTTTAAGAACGTGAATTTCAACAATATTGCACTAGCTACAAAATCTTATATGTATACTCGTATATATTTTTTCTTCCGTAATGTAAAATCCTTATCAAACGCCGATCGAAGTCATTAATAGTATTCTAAACGACACACACAACGATGTAATGTTCGTATCGTTGTTCGAGATGTGAAAACATGTCGTACATTGGAATTTGGATTTCAAGCGTATGTTGTTTTTCTGCTAATAATTTTTACGAGCTGTTTTTATTTAAGTTCCTCCAATAACTCATGAACGCCGCACAGTGTTAACTGTTTCTAATTAATACGTTAAAATCTCAGTCAAAAATTTTTACAATCAGCTGTTTTGCATGCTCCCAATGAAACCAGGAAATCATCGACCGCTATAACCCACATTTTTTTACTGCAACGAATGTGTTTTGAAGGTACATAAGATACATTGAACTATCAACAAAAAATAGTTATGCATACGCGAGAACTTTTTTTCTGATTGTCTACTCTCGGGTAAGCACTTAATACAGTGTTATTCAAGTAATTTATAGGTTTGAAATTTATTTCAAAGCTTTAAGATCAGTATCAACGCTCTAGAGATATGTGGGTTGGTTCTTGTAATATGATCGCCTTCTAGAATAACTATCATTTAATTATTTATAGAGTTGTTTGTTGATTTTAAATATCACTTCCGAAAACGTCGGTATCTAATTCATAATGACAGGTAGTTTTTTAAAATTATTTCATCGGAAGCAGGTATATGAAAGCTGTAATACCATATCTGATAAATGGTGTAATTTGCGTCATATTGTTTGTTTGAAATATTAATTCAGTAACATTCGGAAGCATTATTACAATCTCTCTAAAATTAAGATCTCTCATTTTAAAAAAATCGCTAATTTTCTATGTTTATTAACCAAAATATATTTTGTCAATACCTTTGTACTTCGTTTCGTCACATTGGTTAGACGTTAGGCTGTTAAAAGTGTATTTTACTGTTGTTTTTTATTTAGATAAATATAAATAAAGTTTTTTCTTTAAGAAATACAATATTCCCATTTGTCGTAAATTTTTTACATTTAACGGATTTCGTCGTACTTAAAAAAGTATACATTTGAAAATAAATCGGTTTTTCGTTGAAATAAAATATTCACAATACTTTTTGGGGGAGATTTATTCGTCGGGAGATAATTTGTGGTGAATTTATAACAAAGCACCCACCTCCGTATTGAATAATTAAGACTTCGAGACTCGTTAATAGCGTCGGTATACTATAAATCAGGTCATTGGATTTTTCGACACGTCAAGAAGATAATTTGACGAGACGTGTTGAGCTTCTCCCGGCAAATTTATTCAAATGGAGTTGACGTGTGAACACTCCAAACCGTCGCGACAATACCCTTTCCATTGCCACCCTCTTTACCGACCGCACCCCACTCAACGAAGGGGGAGGCTGTCTACTACCCATAGTTCAATCGGTCCGAGTGGCTGTTTAACTTTCAATCACCGGACACATACTAATTATTTACAAATAACGTCATCTACTTCATTCTACACATAACATACGAGCAGGTTTTTTGATACTACATCCTCAGTCGGGACAATATGTCAATCACTTCCATTTACGAACAATACTTTTTAGGAAAAATAATGCCTATGTGGACCCTTCCACTCTCGAATCAAGAAAGAAGGAAATAGCTCTTATCCTGGCACATGAAATCGCTCACCAATGGTTCGGAAACCTCGTGACGCCGAAGTGGTGGGACAACCTTTGGCTCAAGGAAGGGTTTTCGACCTTTTACGCTTACGAAATCATAGACAAGGTGAGTAAAATGATATTATGTCATTGTTTGATATTTTTTACATAACAATACATCCTACATCAAGTCTGTTTCCGAATTTTAATTTGTTTTGAATTCATTTTAGATGTTCCCGGCTTGGAAAATAAAGGAAAAATTCCAAGTTGAAGTCCTCCAAAAAACATTCTTGGTAGATTCTCTGCAAACTTCTACACCAATAGCTCAAACTGTAAAAACTCCATCTTATGAAACATTCAACGAGATTTCGTACAGCAAAGGTATGGAAAACGTTTTAGAAATGCGGCTGCAGTGTTATTTAACAAACATCGTTATTACATCAATATACGTTTTTTTTATTTTTTTTGCGGGGTCGAATAAATGTGAAAAATATTGATTTACTTTAGGGGCGTCCCTCATCCGTATGATGAGCTTCTTCCTCGACAAGACTGTAATGGAAGAGGCCGTGGTTTCTTATCTCAAGGAACACGCATACGGAAACGCCGATCAAGATGATCTCTGGAATGCCATATCCAAGAAAAACCCGAAATCCCCCAACAACGAGACCCTCGATATAAAGGTAGTAATGGAAAGTTGGACCAATCAAGTCGGATATCCGGTTGTGAACGTCATGAGAGATTATGATTTGGGATCCGCCGTTATCACGCAGGTACGTCGCGTGATACAACAAATTAGTGCATACCATAGTAATATATCAGATGGCGTTAGAATTTGTCAATCTGCGAGCAGGCCCCTTAATATTGATGACTGGCATATTTTGGATAAACCAGAATATACTCGTACATATGGGGTTCTGTCGAATTGTTAGGCGTTCCATTTCAGTCAACTTACAGCTGTTCTAACTCTTCGCAAATGAGTATATTCGCATCTAAGAAGATCTAACGCGTTTCGTCACTCTACCAGATCAAACATATGACATTTTCAAAACTCCACAAAAAATATAGGACCAATGATTCGAATTGAGCTTTTTTTACTTCGCGATACTTGTGATATTTTTTACGAGTATATTAAATGATATTCGGACCTACCGGTACTATTTTTAAATCGGCGATACATAATCCGCTTAAAATTATACATTATTTCATTCCGCATTATGTAAATTTATTCGATTTAAAAGAAATCTATAATCTTTTTTCTATAGATGGTTTTAGCTGTATTTGAATATGCCTTCGCATTTCTCAAGTAGCGTTCAACGAAGGTTTTACTTTAAGTACATAAACCAGAACATAATTATTTAACCTCGAGTTTACGCTAATTCGGATTTGCGCTTAATATTAATATTTTGTTTACAGGAAAGGTTTACGTTAAATGAAAACAGCGACAACTTGACGAAGTGGTGGATACCTTTGTCTTATACCACTGAAGTAGAAAATAACTTCGAGGATTTGGCTCCCAAAGTATGGATTAATGAATCTCAGACGCTTATAACTCGCTTGCCCAAAGGCGCGAAGTGGCTAGTGGCTAACTTGAACCAAACCGGCAAGTCGAAATATTTTATTATATCAGATTCATATTGTGATTATTCTCAGAAAACTAATTATGACAAAAACGAACTGGGATCCGTAATTAATGATAAATTTTCGTATTTTTCCCTTTTTAATCGTGTTTTTTAACTGCCTCACCGAGCACACTTTATTAAGTTTTCAAACATTATTCATTTCGTAATACCAAATAAAAAATGGAAAATTGCTAGCTCCGCCAAACAAGTAAGCCGGTGATTTATTGCTATTTGTCTAAAACAATGTTTTATCACACTTGTTTCAAGTTTTTCTATGATTCATCTAATCTTCCTATTACAATAAAAAACAAAATATTGTAATACAGAGTAATAATGTCGAACGATATAACTTATACTTATACTTTAATCGCGGTATTACGTTCCAGTAGAGTATTAAAGTATATAAGAACATAAATATATCGTTTTTAATTTCAACTATTTATCAATGCGTTGGCATCTCATTTTTAATTCGAGTGTAATTTATTACTTTTTTCTTGTCAGGTTTGTATCGCGTTAACTATGATACCCCTAATTGGAAGTTACTGATTGACGCTTATGACAAATTCCCTACATCTATCAAAGCGCAACTTTTGAGCGACAGCCTTAATCTGGCTCAGGGAGGTAAATTACCGGTGAGTAACTATGTGGTATATTATAAAAAAATATGTCAATTGATTTAAAGTTGTACTAAAATATGATTGTTTTTATTTCAGTATGACATAGCTCTATCCTTGGCTTTCCAACTGACGAAGGAAGTAACATACTTACCGTGGATGGCCGTGGCCACGCCACTGTATTACATGGACAATCTAATGAAAAACATGCCGGATTACGGGAGCTACAGAGTAAAATAAACTGATGCTACTTTGTATTTTTGCTATACGAGAGAGTATTTTTGTATATATATATTTTTAAATATTTGGTTACAGCTTTATATCCTGGCTTTGATTCAAAGGGCCTACACCGACATTGCCCAGAACACGGATCTCGCATTGGAGTTTGAGCAAAATGTCGATGAACAGACCCATATGGAAAATATGATTAACATGGCGTGCCATTTCGACCATCCGCACTGCGTTGGAAAATCAGCCCAGTGGTATAGCGAGTGGATATCCACGGGAGTCAACGAGTAAGCTAACTGAATCAATCCGATATGTTTGATCCTTATTCGAGGAAACGGTTTAATGATTGCTTGTTTTCAGAATACCGAAGGCCATTCGCCAGGGGATGTATTGTGCCGCTGTCAAAAGGGGTGGAGGAAGACAGTGGGAATTCGCATTGCGCGAGTTCCGCAACACCACGGATATCGTTGAACAAAAGCGACGCCTCTTTGCCCTGGGTTGTACAAAGGAAACATGGCTACTGACAAAGTAACAATTTGTTTTTCCTGTTTTCCGACCATAACTGTTGTTGACTTCGCTTATGGTATACGAGTCAAATTAACATGGTCGTCTTCCTTGTCCGCAGGTCTCTTAGTTTTATCATGCCGAACAGTGAATTAAAATTAAGTATTGACGAGATTCTGGTCATCTTCGAATCGGTCGCTAAAAATAATTTGGGACATCAGATCGCTGTCAATTTCATCCGATTCCAATGGCCGTTCTTCCTGGATAGGTAAATATATAACTCGAATATGTGCTGGTACTTAAATAAAATATTTTGTACCTATAAAATAACACATTTTCAACATCCTATAGATTCAACAACGCACCCGCTATTATTGAAAAGATGATATCCGACACCGTAGGATTTATCAACAGCCCCTACCAATTGGAAGACGTGAGTATTTACATTCGCAAATCTACAATGCTTTTACAACTTAATCTTAATCTACAATTATACAACTAAATCTACAATCCTTTTACAACTTAAATTGAAAATTTTAGTATCCATTTGAAATCTCTTAATTCGAGTTATTTTCCTTAGATGAAGAATCTGATCGAAGTAATTGAAAAACAGACAAAGCGCAACTCTCTTTCCCTGAAGCAGTCACTGGAACAAGCCGAAAACAATGTCGCCTGGATGCGACGAAACTATCAACAAGTTGCCAATCTCGTGTACTACATCCAGAATAAGTTCACTCTTCATGTAATGTAGACTGGCAACTTGCGAATGAAAAGTGATCTATGACATGAGAATCAACCTCAATCAATCAACGTCGTACATCAAAATTATATTCCACTTATATTATGTAAAAGAAGCTCTCTTTTGCATTTTTTGCTTGTTATTCCAAAAAAATATTATTAAATGATAATATTTAAAGGACGTTAAGAACGATACCTGTGTGAAATATATTTCACCAACTAAAAATGATGAAAATAATGAACGCAGTACATGCACTAAAAACAGTGAAAACAATAAAAATGACAAAAATAATAAAAACGCCAAGCGCAGTGAAAACAATCAAAACGATGAAAATAATTGAAACGCAAAAAATAGTGAAAATAATAAAAGCAACGAAAACACTAAAAACAGTGAAAACAGTAAAAACAGTGAAAACAATAAAAATAGTGAGAACAATTAAAATATTGAAAACAATCGAAACAGTGAGCAACAAAAAACAATAAAAAGACTAAAAACAATAAATACCGTGATCTATTTTAAAAACAGAGTGATTTACTGTAAAAACGGTGATCTACTTCAAAAACAGTAAAAACAATAATGAAAAAAAACATCAAAAAGTGTTTTGGCGAAACACAAGTGAGTCAGTGAAATTGTAGTATTGCAAGAAGTTGTAATTGCATTACTTAAATTATAATATTCATTAGAAGCTTTCTTTAGAAAGTTAATACATGATTATAAACATTTAGCTATTTAAGCAGCTTTTAGTTTTTAAGTTTAATAATTATTATGACGATATTCAAAGGTGTCATCTAACGACTCGCTGAAGTCACCAAACAAGAGTAGAATAAGTAAAATTTAGAATATAAGTTTTTCCAGTCATTTTTTTTGTAAACTTTCTTCAAACTAAATTAATTTTACTAGAAACCGAATCGGGCTGACTCAGGCCAGAGTAGGAAGAACTTAAAGTCGGAGTAGGGTTAACTTAAAGTCAGAGTAGGGCTACCTTAGGGCTAGAGTAGGGCTAACTTATGGCCAAAGTAGGGCTAACTTAGGGCCAGAGTAGGGCTAACTTTTGCCAAAGTAGGGCTAACTTAGGGCCAGAGTAGGGCTAACTTATGGCCAAAGTAGGGCTAACTTAGGGCCAGAGTAGGACTAACTTATGGCCAAAGTAGGGCTAACTTAGGGCCAGAGTATGGCTAACTTTTGCCAAAGTAGGGGTAACTTAGGGCCAGAGTAGGGCTAACTTATGGCCAAAGTAGGGCTAACTTAGAGCCAGAGTAGGGCTATCGTTTGGCCACAGTAGGACTAATCTAAAGTCATAGTAGGGCTAACTTGGGCCACAGTAAGGCTAATGCCCTTTTATTCAATTCTAGCATAAGTCATTGAAAAAATATAGTTATGTATTGCAGTTATTTTTCAAATATGAGCCAGAGCTGATAACAATAACAAAAATATTTGACAACCGCCAAGATTTGATAAAACCAGGAGTGCATGTGTGTGAGGACAGCGATGTTTTTCCAACCTCTCTTTCCACTCCTGAAGCTATATTACATTCATCAGCCCCGGTAAAATCGATTTGGTTTAGTCACATTCTTAAAATGAACATGTGTGTATGAGAATCGTTAAAGACTACATACTTTAAAGTGTAATGACAAACATATGTAATTATTGAAATGTTTATAATCTAATGGATTTATTATATTTAATATGTGATAAGCTAAAATTACTAACAAACTTCTTTCTATGAGATCCCAGTTATAACTTGTATGCTAACGAAAAAATACTAACAAAAAATAGTTTTTAAATGCGTTTACCCACGATGTAAGGAGAATGTGATATGTTTTGTTTCCATTAATGTAATCAACTAGATTGTATTATATAATCTTAGAATAGTAACTAACATACTATGTAATCTAACATTTGTCATAGAAAATCTGCAAATATATAACTTAAACACATAGGATTTCTCTCTCGTAATCCACAATCAAAGTACTATTAAGAATATCCTCAACAGATTCAAATGCGATAATGAATAGTGCAACGGTAATATTAAATGCAATTGTTTTTAACGGTTACTTATTTTATATTTATTAATATAATTTTATTTATTTCTCCAAAAAAAAATATGTTCTGCATTTATTATGTAATAGGACTTGTAAACATTAAGAGGATAACAAAAAAGCAAGCATTTAAATCTTATGTACTAAATATAGTATGTGTGGGTTACGCAATAATGATCAGTTCCTCAATAACATCACAATATGGAATCCTTGACTATTTTAATTTTATGTACTTGTGAACATATAATTATACATTTGCAGTTTTCTTAGTATGGCATCACTGGATCATCTATATAAAATCATTAATTTGTAGTTGTTTAAATGCGGTATAGCTTGACCATTTTGTGTTTAATGATTCATATTGTATCATGTTCTAACGTAACTTTGAAAAATGAATAGGTTTACTGAAAATCAACTTAAGATAATTCTGTAATAAAATGTGAAAAAGCTTTTAGAAATGATAAATAAAATTAGAATCAGTAATAAATGGTAGAAAAACTTTTTTCTTATACAATTAATTGGCGTTAGAAATAATTACATGAATTATCATTAAAACTGTGGGAAAGCGAGCGCTTAAACAAATGTAAAAGTTAAAAATTATATCAAAATCAAATATTATAATCATCAGGATACCTGAAATATATTTTTTAAATTCTTAAACCCATTTTCAAATCAACAAACAGATGTACCTTCACTAACCATGTTAAACAAAGTATATTTTTCATGAATGAAATATTTTATTAATCTAAATGTTAATGTGATTAACAATATGTATTTTATTATAATGCATGTTTTTAAATAATAAAATGTATTTTCTTAAATGGGGTGAGCATTCTGGTCCAAAAATTGCATTACCAATACTTATCAAAAACAATAAAACAAACGGACCCATGAAATGGGCATAAAATCGTGATTATTTCAAACAGAATGAAATAACAATAGAATGTGTATTTTTTATACTATTTTTAATTTTTTTATTAAATATATATCCAAAATGTATTTTTATTATTCATATTGACAATTTCAAACTTAACGCACTTCTATAATTGCGTTATTAAGACCTGGTTATCAAATTCAAATATTTATCAGTATAAGAATTGGTATTTTCTTAGATCAATAATTGATGTATTGTATTCAAATTGATATATCGATATTGCTTAAAGTGTTATTCTATATTCTAAATGTTTATGATAAGATTATAATATAATGCATTATGTATGAATTGAAATATTATTTTAAGTCGAATTTGTTTGTGTTTTTATTTTTAACAAACTCCAGTTTTCTCATTCAGAAATATTATCAAGATCATTCAGGAACAATGTAATGATACAATGACTGTTCTCTGGTCCTTGCTAATATACGAAGGATTCGTTTCATGCGTTTGATTCAAGATTGTGTAAATTCAGTCTTGTTAGATGATCTTTGTGTAACTTATAAGCTACCTGTAAATCATCTATCTGGCCAGACCCGGATTTGAATCCTAGCCCAAAACAGTTATTTTTTCCCTCTGATATGAAGAATTTACACTTTAACAATAATTTTTCCTTTTTTTTTCGTTAAGTACAAACTTTATTTAAAAAAAAATGTAATCTGTAACATTTTATGCCTATTACCAGTCATATATAAAATAGGTCATAGATAGAGTAATAAAGAATTCACTAACAGTTTTAGTTAATCTTTTCTCAGAATAAAATGGATTGCAGAGAGAACTCTTGTTAAACTGTTTCAAATACAGCAAGTTCCTATATAATATTGGTTTAAGTTATCCATTAAGTTTTCCTATTTCTTGAATTCTTGACAAATTTCACAATTTATTGAGAATGGTGATTTTTTAAATTATATTATATTTCCACAACTTTTGTTAATGCTTAGTTATTATGATCTTCAATTATTATGGATGAATGTTTTTTTAATAATTTGTGCTTTATAAATGTATGATGTCGTTGAAATATATCAAATAAATATTATATTCCAAAATCATTTGCAATTTTTTTATTCTTATTATTATCAAAAAATATACATTATAAAAATAAATACAAATTAAAATTATGTCCCGGTAAACTGCAATTCAATTTAAGCGGAGGGCTGATCACCTTTCCTTCATGTGTAAACGATCAAGATAACACTGCGTTAATATGACACAGTGCCCTATGCACCATTGGGGTGCGGATGAGGGTTTTATTATAATTATTATTAAACTGCAATTCAAGCAGTTTATCATTGGGTCTTTATCTCAAGTTAAAATAAAGTCATGCGATGAAGTCCCAGTAACTGCAATACACCAGTTTATCATTGAGTTCTCAAATCAAGTTGAAGTAAAGTCATACGATGAAACAATAAAAGTAATAATCTACAACTTATACATTTTACATAAGTTCTAGTAAACTGTGATTCAAGCAGTTTATCATCAGTTCCTTAAATTAAGTTGAAGTAAAGTCATGTAATGAAAAAAAAGGAAAATAATCTACAAGTTATACACTGTTTCAAAATAACAACCAAAAATGATGGAAAAAATCAAACATGGAATGCATGGTTACCACAGCTGCTTCGCATTGTACTGCCCTAAACAAACGGTGAGTAAAAGAGAAAGGTAAGTTATAATAATTAAGAAAAATACCAGATTGTCGGGGTTGCCAGATATTGTTTGGGGTATTAAGAATGCTGTTAATGTCAGTACTGAGTTGACCCATTATCAGCTAAAATTTGGGTATAAGATCAATGTTTTGGCCAGTGAAAAGTCCAAAACCGTTGGCAAATAAAATGGTTGAAACGTGAGGAGGCTCCTGCCAATATGGAAGCACCTGGTACCTGAAACACATGATTGATCACCTCAGTAATGTTCAAGATAATACTGCATTAATGTGATGCAGTGCCCTATGCACCATTGGGGCGGATTAGGGTTAAATAAAAGATGATAAAAAGGAACATTGAAACAAAATAATTAGATTTATACCATTTATTATTGTTTGTAAACTACAATCAGCCTTCATATAAACATTGATCCAAAACAAGACAACAAGCATGATTAAAACAATAATAATAATAGAGCGAGAGTAAAAAAATTAAAACAACGCTGCTTTGGATTCCAATTAATAAAAATAGTTGTATACATAATGTTTTTATATTTTTATGATGGAATGCAAACATATTTTAATAAAAAGGAAAACAATGATATCTCCAAATTATTTATTTAATTATTTAAAGCAAAAGAGTAAAATCAGTATCTACGTAGGTTGCTACGTACTAAGTTTTGAGATAGACAAATACAAACAAATATTTATCATCGAAAATGGCTTTGTTGTTTTTTTTTAATATTCCACTTTTGAATGCGTTTGAACCAATTTTCAAAACACTTTCCAGTCCGATTGAGGAACCTCCAAAACACGAGTTTTGAATGTATCAACCGCACTTCAGGCTTTGAAAAACGTTAACCTCGCAATTTATTTTTGATATCCAGCATTAAGAAAAAGTCATTGGGTGCCAGATCAGGACTGTACGGCGGACGACCCATCAATTCGATGTTTTGGATGCTTGAAAATTCACTTGGTTGAGCTGATGTGTGTCAGCTTGCATTGTGGAGAATGATTCGTATTCTGCAATAGGTTTCCCTTATTTTTCCGAACACCTCTGGCAAACAAATGGTGGTGTACCATTCAGAATTGATTGTTCTACATTGCTTTAATGGAACGGTGGCAACATGTCCAGTTATTTAGAAAAAAAACAGGCGACCATTTGCTTCAAAGTGCTTCATTCGCGAACATCTTTCGTTGGCTCATCTTAAAGGACCCATACAGTCCATTGTCGTTTAGTTTCGGGTTCATATGCATAGATCCATGATTCGTCACCTGTCACAATCTTATAGACGTCTTTTGAAGCACCACAATTGAATTTTTTTAAACATTTGTATGCACCAATCGACAGGAGCCTTTTTTTGAGTGATTTTCAAATCATGCGGTATCCAACGCGTACAAATCTTTTTAAAGACCAAATGCTCATCAATATTGAATGTTTGCTAGTGGAACTAATTTCCAAGCATGCCTTGATCTAATGGTATGTCACATGACGATCTTGCAATATCAGTTTACGCAAACCATGGTTTTATTCTGGTACAACAGCCGATCTTGGCAACCGTCACAAAATTCGTCCAGTAAAAAGTGCGACCATAATTGAATTCAGAAAACCAGCGAAACACGGTGGCTTGAGATGGTGCTTCATCACCAAAAGTCGCGGCAATTGATCGGCAAACTGTCGTTGGTTTAATCCATGTCGAAAGTCATTGAAAATCATTCCACGAAAATGTTCACGATTAAGTTCCATTTTTTTAACAAAATCAAATTTTCAAGTATCAGTAAACAACACAAATATTGCTCGTATGACAAAATGTTCTGAGTTCATTTACCATTAAAAATGGCAAACTTTACAATGACAATGTCATTTTTGACATATTCACACTGGTGTTGCCATATCTCTAAACTTAAGTTGCAACCTACGTAATGATACAAAGATTTAAGGTTTGTTTAAAAATAAGAATCAAGTGGCGACAGAGATTTTGTTGAACCCAGAATCTCGACTCAGCGTCTGCGACACTAACCACAGGACCACAACCTCTTACACGTAATATCTATGAATTACTGCTAATTAATTTCTATTGCTTTCTGAATCGAGTTCTGATCAAACAAATAATTTTCAATAATCAAACAATTATTTCAGGTCATTAAAAAAATTGGCTCTGATTATTCAACTTCTGCATCTCTCTCTTCACAAAGATAATGCGATTCTGGATGACATATATCTGACACATGAATGATTTCAAATTAGTGATTTAACAAATTCAAATCAAAACTCAACATTAAACAGTAAAACCTTGATATAACGGACCTCTATATAACAAACTTCAAAAATATCGGATAAAAATCTGGATAATGTAAAAATATTGCTATACCATAAAGTTTACAATGCTTTTAATTTACGAAATAAATAAGAAGTAATTATTTTTCAATCAGAAAATGGAAACAACGAAAATGCGGCGAATAGAATGAGATTTTTTTTTGGATACTAGAAATTAATTTTATACAATATAACGGGTGTTTTTTAAGCTTGAGAACTTTAAATAATAATACAAGACAGAAATATTGTTGGAATGATTTTTAAAGATAGTTTTTTGTAGATAATTTCATGACGTTTATTGTTTAAATATGATTTCCGGCATATGTCTGCCGCGGCTACGAGTTATATAGTTCATGCGATCAGTCCAATTTTTCAATACTTTTTCCTATAAATCTGGCGGTATGGCGTCAATGGTGGCTTGAATATTGGCTTCCAATGCTTGAAGAGTTGTTAATGACTAATCCAATGACTAATCATATCCCCATAAAAAGTAATTGAGAGGTGTCAAGTCGCACAAACGAGGGGGACAGTTAACAGGACCACTTTCGGAATTAAAGTTGTCTCCAAATTGATTTTGCAATAAATTTATGGTAAAGCGCGCTGTATGGGAAGTTGCGCCATCGTGTTGGAACCAAATGTCGTCAATGTTAAGCTGATTAATTTTTGGAAATAAGAAATCATGGCTTGATAGCGTTCGCCATTTACAGTAACGGCAGTTCCTTTCTTATTTCGAAAGAAATAAGGACCGATGATGCCACTAGCGTGCAAACTGCACCGAACAGTCAATTTTATTGGATATAATGGTGATTCGTTAATGGCTTGAGGATTCTCTTGGCTCCATATACTTCAATTTTGCTTATTGACGAGGCCATTTAACCAGAAATGAGTTTCAACATAATTCTTCAGTTAAAATGCTCTGTGAACATGGCGAACAGATTTATTGTTTTTCAAAGTAAATTTCCACAATTTGGAAGCGTTATTCTGGCATTCAACGATTCATGATAAATTGCCAAACCTTACTGAACAGAAATGTCAACATAATTTGACATTGTCAACTGTCAAACCATAGACAACAACCATCAAAAGTTCTCATTCAGCTAAAAAAAACACCCTAAACATTAATATTTAAACAACCTATGTACCGTAAAACGGGGCTACTTAAAATATTTAGATCTGTATTTGGTCTACAATAATGAACGTATCGACATGATTCATTGTTTTCCTGACAGGTCACACTTATTGACACGATACGTTCATTATTGTAGACCAAATACGGATTTAAATTATTTTTTTGTACTGGGCTCAAGTAACACATCAAAGTTCAAGTAGCCCCGTTCTACAGTATAAATAGCTGAAAGCTACTGAAAGCAAAAATAAACACGACATTGAAAAAAACATATTTACAATATTTAAAACACTGTTTTTTTATAAAACATTAGATACCTTACTATGAATATCTCAGAGACTTATTGACTGGAGAATTCTAGTTTTACAAACTATGTAATACCTTCACATTCATAAAAAATACTTATCCTATCCCAAAGTTATAAAGAAAAAAATATTTTACAACAATGATACCAATTATAATAATAATAATAATAAATTATATCACCCACAAACTTAATCAATAAATAACAATATCCAAGCACAAGAGCTTTGTCTCTTTATTGGAGAGAACACCGTAATTGATTATAAGATTATAAAGTAGAAATACCTAGAAAATTAATTTAATTATTAAAAAACCTCTTGTTACTAAATTGAATAAAAAATATAAAATAAAAATTATTGCAGTGCAGCCAACATTTTGCTTGAGTCGCATACATAATAAGAAAAAGGAAATATCAAAAGTTAGGAAAAGTCCCGGGTTTTCATTTTATTTATTGACTTGGCGTTTAATTTGTAGAACTCCATTTTAATTTATGTTTTAATTTTAAATCAAACACAGATTTTTTGAGTCTACTAAGTTGTATTTTATTAACAAAAAACACATAAAAAATTCTATTGTGACAATTGTTTCGCCTTGTTAGGGCATTATCAAACGAATGTGAAGATCAGGGTATGTACCCTTATACCTACATCCCCCATTAGCTACTGTTGTCTCCCATAAATTAATGCTGCACGTGTTAAAACTGTCACTTAGTATTGTATAGCTACATAAGGACCGTAGTCCATTTGATCTTCACATTCGTTTGATAATGCCCTAACAAGGCGAAACAATTGTCACAATATAATTTTTTATGTTTTTTTTGTTAATAAAATACAACTTAGTAGACTCAAAAAATCTGTGTTTGATTTAAAATTAATACATAAAAAAAAAAAAAACAGGTATTCATTATTGCACTTATACATTATTAGACTCTTATATTACACCAGTGGTGGCCAAACGTGACGCCTAAGATTATTACAAACAGCTCGTTGCATCCTCCAAGTTCTAGGCTGATTTTACTTTTAGGACTTCATCTCGCTCAAAGCTGTCTCTCTCTCTCTTATCACATCTAACAACTGTGGTCCAGTGTTATCTTTACCAAACAAGACTAAGCGGCAGCTGTAACACTACTAGTGAAGTCCATGAGAGCGATCAACCTTTCTATTAATTTTATTTCTAGCTATTGTAGATTAGTGCTCCAATAAACATGTCTCTTTTGAAATGGCACAAATCAATCAATTGAATTGTGTGATTCAGTTATTCCTTTTCTTCTTTGTCCAGGAGTGAGTTTCTGTGGACAAAACTGTATCTGGGGAGTGAGTATGTATTTATTATTTTTTTATTTCATAGTTTTATATCATAGTCTACAAGTAACAAATTTTCTTGAATAATAAAAATTATTTACACCAGTAAACATGATTTATATCAAATTATCCATATTTTATTTCAAGAGTTTTCTTTAAACCTTGTTTGAAGTAAAATGTTGTGGGTAGACAAAAAAAAATCTGAAGTGTGATTTTAGTATTCCAACAACAGATGGCAGCACTAGTGCCGTTTTAGAAATAAATGTCACCGGGCTTTAGTAATAAGCACGGGCGTTCATGTATGCCCATACCCCTTTGTGCAAAGTTTTGATGTACGGCCATACTCCCGTACATGTTAACCGGATCCACGCGGCTCGCATAACCGTATGTGTTTTAACAAAACATGCCCCATACGCGGCTGACATAAGCGTTTGTGTTTTTACATTGTTCCAAGTTTCGAACCTCAGTTCAACTTAGAGGAATTTTTTCATGGTGTGGAACTTTGGATAAAATAATACGTCAATCGTTGGCCTTATGACATCTGTTGAAATATCTGACTAATAATTTGTAACATCACAAGGATAAATAAAAGAACAGATCCCTGATTTTTCTTGCGGTCGGTAATTAGTCCGCGCCATAATCATGCCCTATATCTATCTCGCTCTCGACGCTACGCATCGCCAGTGGGTAAGAGTGACACACGATGTGTGCTTTGATTTATTTATGTTAAGATCTTATTTGTTTATATTACGATATATTTCAAGAATAATGTGACACACATGTATTATGAGTACCAAAAAGGCACAATGAATCCCATTGAACGTTTTTGTTTAGGAAAATAAATCGTTTCTTAACTAAATATATGATAAAAGAATCATTTAAAAAACGGCGAAATACCCCCGCGCACGGGCGTCTCTTAGGAACAAAGTTAACGCGGTTAAAAGGTTAAAGAGATTTTACCCCTATCTGTATTTTACAACCAAAAAGGTAAAAGTAAGAAGGTGAAAAATCACGGTTGAGCGCATCTTGTTTGTGAAAAAATTGGCATACGGTTGGTCACCACTGTATTAGATTATTGCTAAGGATGTATTAATTGGTAATACAATATGAATACAACAATATATGTATTATTATTGCTAAGGATGTCTTAATTGGTAATACAATATCAATATATCAATTAATTACTCTAGTTGGTGGAAAAACGTCCGTTTCCCGGTTGAGAGCCCTTCTTAAGGCCACTCTATGGGGTGGGCAAATCATCAATATATAAATAACACTTTATCCGCTCTAACTCGATGAATGTATTTAATACAGGTGTAGAGCACCTGCCGGATAGCACTTATCTGTATTGCCTGCGCATGGTCGAAGAACAAAAGTAATTGCAAACCATATTGCATACGTTTCCGGCATCTCTCGGGCACTCTTTACGGTATTTTTTATTATGTATCAGCGGGATACCACCATATTAACTGTCTTTCGGTTTTACTGGCTTTTTGGTAATTATTATTTGTTTGGTCCTTATGTAGAAAACATAATTTTTTTGTACATATATTTTTAAAAAACATGTGCGTGACACGTGAAACTTTGTAGGATTAAGAAAAAGTTGATTATATGCATTGACGATTTTACTATTTCGTGATTACAAAATGGTTATGTGGAATTTATTTGTAGAAAATCTATCTTAATTTAATGAAAAATTTATTTATCCATAAACATTAATTCACATTATAAAATAGGTACCGTGGCATAGTTGGGTAGATGCTCAACTGCGAAACTGGCGTCATGGGTTCGATCCCCGCCAAGTGCAAAATAAATTCAAGAAAGATATATTTTCAATCGGTCTGAGTGTTTGTGTATTTTTCACATTTACCTTCCCTATCTATACTATTCTACCTGCAGAAAACCTTCTAAAAGTAAAGGCTTTGCGGGTTATTCCTTTTAAAAAAATGTGCATAGACTGTCTATGAAGTATGCAACGGAGAGTGTAAAAACATTTCTCCCACTCTTTCCTTTCAACTGCTGGTAGGATTTGGAAAGGGGACAGCTTTTCATTTTTGTCTAAAAAATTTCCCTTCAAAAATTTAAAGATTGAGGTGGTTGATCCAATTACGGCCAGTCTCTCGAAGATTGGTGCACTGTATGCCAAATAAGGCCAGTGCCAACAGGGGGATGCGCTGAAGGAAGAATTAAGTGAAAAAATATAGATCGACCACCGACGAGGCCTAAAAATAACTTCCAGTTCTTTTTCCATCCAAAATCGTAAGGATTTCGAAAACCTTTCCCGAGCCTTTTTGCCTCCGCTTGATTTATATGTGATTCGATGCTCGTCTCGCCTTTAGAGATAAGCTTGCCGTGCCAAATAACTAATGTCCCGAGAGCGAAGAACACTGCCACGTTTATTAAAGCCATAAAAATAACGGATCTCCTCATCACTGGGTTGGCAGATATTTTTTGCGCAAAGGTTATTTCAGGGACGGGAAGGTTGTGTTCTCTGGGTAACAGGTTTGTGTCATATTCAGGAAGCCCTAAGACGGGCACAAAGCCCCCTGAATTATTCACTCGAACGGGGTGGCCAATCAAGTCCGGTTCGTTATCCGAAGGAACGGCTGTAGTGTCCCCCACCCATAGAACTACATACCCGATGTCTATTCCGGCAATTATAATGAAAGTAACACCTATCAGTGTGTATAGCATGTAAAGGTAGAAGTGCCTGCGGTTGAAGTGACCCACGCAGTTGTTTAGCCAGGGGCAGTGGTGATCCATAGACAATATGCAGGTGTTGCAGACAGAACAGTGGTGGGAGCGAGGGGGTTTCGGTGAGATACATTTTCGACAAATGCTGGCTGCTTCCAAAATGACCGCCCCCTGCGACACAAAAATATGGAATTAATATTTTACAAAGACCTTTTACATCACATTTTAAAGAAGCAAAAACAAATTTGAAATGCATATCATCACTTAAATGCAGAACCATCCTAAATAAACAAAGTCGCATACAAGTCAATTTAGTTTTCATTCATGTTTGTAGTGTGTTTATAACGCAACTGATTTTTTACAGCAGATAGTTAAATAAATAGCTATCCAAATATTATAAATCTAAACATCTACATATATTAAAATATAACTGTTTGCTTCTCCATCTCTTCAAGTTATTTAGCGATTATAACGTGACATTCAAATATGTGCGTGTATTTATTTATTTATATAAAAAATGTAAACATTAGTTTGTTCAAAATCTTATACCTTGTCAAGTTGTTTACGGATTTGGTTAGAAATTTTTACGCAATCTTGCATCTGAATACACCCATAGTTCTTTATACCTGCCATAGCTAAAAAAAACTTATTTTCCAAAACTGATTGCATCTGTTAAATGTAACAACACACGCAATACTAAACATTGCGCATGGCAACATTGCTCATTGCGGACAGCGTGCTTCTTGACAGCTGCTGTCATTTAGCATTTTGAATATTTTTATTGCACTATTGTTTTTGTAGATTTTTAATATTGTCATAGCTTTGAGAGCATTTTAAATTTTGCATATTGGAAATGTGAGCTTTATATTTTCTTTCTTTTACACCAGACTGAGCGACAGCAACGTGTGGCCGAATACAGCTAGTTTACAATATTTGAAGATGTATCTCATCATTCCATTTGTGATTTTCGATGTGCCTACTCAGTCGGTTTATGTCAGTTATGCAAATAACATAACAAATGTACATGGAAAAAAATGGATATTGAATTATAAAAAGTGAATGTAATGCTATCATTTTCAGAAAAAAAAAGTTTTTTATAATCATTTGAAGAACATGTAAGATACCTGTATGATACACGAATTGACCTTTTTTTACTACATTAAAGTTGGTCCTAGCTTGGCCAATTTTACTATGTGAATATTTGTAGTTGAAAATTTCAAAAAAAATCTATGAATACCTTGAGGAGATTCGACATAATTAACAAACTGTCTCTTATACATAATGTATGGAAGTGAAGCAAAGAGTTGGCAAAAGAAGGATGAAAGTAGTTGACAAAATAATGGAGAGTTATCGCAATAAATTTCCAATGAACCATATAAATGTAATAGTCGCAGAAATAAAACTGTTAGTTTTAAATTACACATTGACTTTTTGACATTGAAATTGACAATTTGGGACATACAACAGTATATGTACATAGAAAGTGTTGATATCTAGGGACTAAGTAAATAAAGTGTTGGAATTAGTTTTTGCTGATGTCCAAGAGGTGGCGTTAATTATTTTTAAAATTATTTATTTGCACGAGATATGTACTAAAAATAAAATACATAAATTTTTGTCTGAACTGAAATTCAATGCGAAAAAGTCAAAAAATTTCAATTATCTATGTATTATATATGTATGCACACAGCGGAATAGATTTTAAAGGTTGTAAATTAAAAGTAGTTAATTTATAATAATGATAGTAATATTTGGCTAATTCACAAAGCTTCATTTTTTTAAATATTGTCTTAAAGGTGCTTTATATTTTTATTATTTAAAATAATAAAAAAAAACATTAATAGGCCGTATTTATATTTTAGCTTAAAGCCGATACTACTCTAAATTCAGCACTGTATGCAAACTACAGATAATCCATAGTGTAACTATAGATAATCTATGGTAATTTAGTAACTGCTTCGCCTTTGAAAATGTGCAGACGTACTTACCTCTGGAGGGATTCCTGGAGGAGTCACAACGGCTTTGTAATAATGAAACACAACATTGATAAGGAGCCAATGCCCAAATATCATGAGGAATACGGTCATAGAGGGACTCCTTTCCCACCAGTATGGTAGACCGAGCCAGTAGGCGATTCCCACAACCGCAAGAGTCAGCATCGAAACAGCGAATATGAAAAACTGAAAACAGGTAATAAAAGCTATAGGTAACAAAATAGGTGACCCCCCATGGAAGCGAGGGTTGCGTACTTGCAAAGAAATAGCATAAAACAATGGACATACACACATTGAGCACTGGACATATTGCTCTGTGATGGAGACAGTAAAGTGGGTTTACATGACAAAAGCCGCAATATTCAAACTATCTTGTATAGTGAATAATTACAAGAATATTGGTTTTGATCAACAACTAAAAACCATAAAAGTAAACAAAAAATTGCACTTTCAACACACATGCAATGTACAAATAAAAATATAAGTCAAACAAATTTTCAACAATATGTTATTTATATATATATTTTCAAAGGTATGACAAAGAATTTTTGCAAAATATGTAAAAATAATAAAATAAAATAAAACGCTTACTCCTGGAACTAATTAGCATGCAGTCCGCCCGACAACAATATGTTGACAAAAGAGTAGATTAATTTGTAGTAAATAGTATAAAATTGGATGGTTAGTAAATTTACACTGGATTATTCATCTTACGGATGATATATCAATGTAAGTGTCTCAACTTCAGATTAAACATCTTATAGTCTATAAGGAAGTCTAAGCATCAAGACCCGGTATTTGGCTGGCTTAACTGTAATCACATTATACACTTGTATAATGTTCATCATTGGTTGCAGCTGTCAAGCCACGTTTTGCCGGCCACTGATCTATTATACCGTTAAGTTTTATTAAACATATCGCTCACTTCTTTCATGAACGTCATAAATCAAAAATCGTTAATTTTCTGTTGTGCATGTTTTCGGAATGCCCAGAAAATTTACTATATCCCAGCATAAGCGGCATATTTTTAACTTAATATTTACCTGCTACAGGGCAGAAAGTGTTGTTTTTGCATTTTGAAGAAAAGGTTTTGTTTAATTACTTTTTTAAGTATACTAAATATTTTTCAAAGGGAGAAAAAACCTTCAGGTTTTACCTAAAAAAATCTGTTGCAAAGTAAAAAGTTCAATAAGTGGCTTGATGTTTATTTTGAATACGTTGTATTACATTTTTAAACTTTCAAAACATTCTCCTGAAAAATCAAGTTTTTTGATTTATGACGTTCTTGAAAGGAGTGAGCGATATATAAATTACATATTTTCATACCTTGCCAAGTGCACCTGCAAAATTATCTACAAACCAAAAGATGGGTTCCAGAGCTACATCGGTGGCGTAGTTGGCATTCATATGATGATTGTATGTAAGGGAATCAACAGTTAATTTCCATTCCTTCCAAGCCCTTAAGTATTTTCGCCTGTAAAGAAGTGTTATTATAGAAATATTAAACAATTGTAAAGTCCCTACGCACTGGTTTGCCATGTGGGAGTCTGAGGATAATGATAATCTGCCATTGTTTCATTCTTATTATTGTCATGACTCATTTTTCTTTCATATTATATTTTGACATCTCATCAAAGATGAAGAAGAATATGGAAGTCTGGGCATTTACGGGGCCGACGATTGTCATAGGCTGGTTTAAGTGATCACTTTACACACGTGTAACATTCACCAATTCTACTCATTATTGACAACCACACTACTCAAATTCTTGGAAGTTCTATATATATATGAACCAATTTTGAAACATTGTTCTTGAATCACTAGAACTTCACAAGAGACATCTATTGGTGAGATAAAAAGAAGCTTTTTGTTAAGCAGAAACTCTTTTATTAGTATGTGAGGTCCGAATCCTGGATTATAATCACACACATGAGAAATGCCAGAAAATATCATTTTAATTTTTATTATTTAAGCTTATAATTTGACCAGATAATTTATTTACAACATTTTGAATGTTTCCAAATACTTGTTCTCTTCTGTAACTCCTGTAATTGGAGATAATCCAGATTTTGTGAACAAGTATTTGGACACACTCAAAATGTTGTACATTTTTCTTTCATAAAATAAGCAATATTATGATTTAATAAATAATTCTTCTCATTCTTCATCAAACCCTTATACAGCGATGTGCTGCTATGGGTTAAAAAATTATTTAGATTGGCATTCCACGCGGTTGGCAGTATCTCAGCCGAATATTATGCCCAATACCATACATTTAAACCACGGCGAATACAAATAACTACTGAATATTTGCTGCATCTTATGTGTTTACCAAAATGCGAGCCTGTTGCTAAGATATTAGCAGCACATCACTGCCATTATCTGCACCCAGTGGTACAATGAGCACCGACTACATTGTATTGACAGTGCTATCATGATCGTTACCTACATGGAGGCAAGGCGATCAATCCTGCGCTTCAGGCACCAGTCTAAAGTAATACTTAAATAAGTGTATGTATAGTAGACTGAAAAGCCACTAATGTTTATTTTGACCCCCTGGGAATCGAAACCAGGGCCTCCAAGTACAGTAGCCAAATGTGCTTCCCACTGCATTTTGACAGATTTTGTCATGAATCTTACCTCCAAGTCCTTGGGAACTTGATGAATCTCCATTTAAATATTGCCATTTTGTCTTCTTTTTTCAACTAATTGTATTACTTCAGTAAAATACTAAAACACCTAAATTGCAAATTCCATAATCAGAATTCAAAACAGGCTAAAGCCAACCATAATGCCATCCTGGCTTATGCGATTCTTTAAAAATGTCGTTTGTAAAACTTTCTACTCCTAACTGCTGAAACAAACAAACAAAAATATTAATTTAATTAACCTTATTATTTTTGACATCTCAACACAGATGAAGAAGAATATGGAAGTCCGGGCATTTACAGGCCTTACACGGTCATATTCTACCAATGATTGTCAACCACACTAGTCAAATTCTTAAAAATTATATAAATATGATCCAATTTCGAAGCTGTACTTGAATCACCAGAATTTCAGTAGAGACATCTATTGGTGAGATGAAGAAGTTTTTTACTGAGCAGAAACTGTTTTATTTGTAAGTGAGGTCCGAATCCTGGATTATAATCATATACATGAAAAATGCCAGAAAATATCCAGCAAAATATACGTAAATGCCTAGACTTCCATCTGTGTTGAGATGTTAAAAAATAATATGAAAAAATTACTCCTATAATTGGAGATAAACCAGACCAAAAAGTATTTGGACATACTCAAAATGTTGTAATTAAGCTTAGTTCACTAATTAAAGAAGGACTCTAAATATCTGGGCTGTTGGCTTTATGACCTGTGGGGCCATTTTCTAAAGATGAAGATCAGGATAGAAATGGCGAGAGACCACTTCTTCAAAATGCAAGACTTCCTTAACACATTGTTTGCGGGAAACGCTTGAAAACGTCTTTAACATACCATAAGTAGGGAGCGGGAGACACTTATGATTGACTATTTGCTTACTTTTGGTACAGCGCTAGGCACCTAAAAAAAGTGTACAGATCGTAGTTGGGTTTGCGGTTACTTGTGATTAGTATACGATTCTAATTAGTATACTAATTAGGGTCGGGGTTGATGAAAAAACCGCTCACAAAAAATGTGTTAATAATACTAGCTTAAACTTAATCGTTCGTAGTGCGAAGTGTCGGTGTTTGAAAGAATACCATTAAAAATTAGAAATAGATTCAATTTTAACAACTCACAAAACCCAAGTTCAGATCGGCCTGTACTGTAAATTTCTTACCAAACATAGTTCTAATTCACAATCAATTCATTTCGGTCGTTGAAAATTCAACGAAAGCAAAAAAGAGGACATTGGATTTCACGAGTCCAGATGAAGTTTAAATTCATCGTGATTTCACAATTTGAAAACATATCTATAAGGAAAAAGGCATGGAATTACGTTTTCAAACAAAAATTTAACAATTAATATTGTTAAAATAAAATAAAACACCAAATAGCACTTGCCCAAGAAGGAAAGATCTTTCAAATTCGTACGAAAAAACTAAACTTGAAATTGTATTTTCATAAGTCGGTTCACTTACCTATGTGTTTAAAAATTTACATACACAAAAATAAATAATAAATTTGTTGAATTAATATCGGTTTTCATTCTCTTAACAAGTACGTCTCAAAACATTAAATATTCTGCAAAACGAAAACATCGCCGAGGCCTACCGCCCGTCATGTTTATTGACGTTTTGACGTTTGTATTGCTCCATGCCGGTCGATGTTGCCAGAAAGGAACTAAGTGTGTACTAAATAAATGCTGCCATATGTAAATCAGTACATTCGGTTTTTACTCTTGAAATTAACGGGGTCAACTGTTTATCTTTTCATCTCTTCACTTAAACACAACTCTATTTTTTTTTAGGTTAAGCTTTGTATACAGTTATAAAAGAAAGCATAAATATATAATTTTGTATAATTTTATAATAAGAACGTAAAATCATTGTTAAAACCCTTTGATGAGCGCAACATCCAGTAAGAGTTATCATAGAAAAATATGATTTTGTCCACTTTCCTTTGTTGAATTAATTTTAAATTTCGCATTCTCCTATGTTTCACAAATTTTTTAATAAAGTTTTTTTTGCGATCGAAGATGGTTTTAAAAATCCCTACACATAAATTTTATACTATAACATGTACGAGTAAAACATATTTTTATCATAAGATTCTCAATGATAAACCATATATACACCATATGGTATAAATAAATAACGTATTTGTAATATTGTAAATCGTTTTTAAGTCATAAAACGCTATGTAACGGTGCTAATGCTTAGTTTTGAGCGCGGTAGGAACAAAAGTAAACAATATTGAAACAAATTTACATGAAGTCGCCTACTTGATAAAATTATTCATAATGCATCTTATATCTTATTTTTTCGTTTTACTTATGAACAAACAGTATCTGCCCACTAATTTTCAAACAACTGTATAAGGTATAAACCTTGACCTGTATCACCATTCTGTTTTTGGTTGACTGGAGGATATTGCTTCTTGGCAATAAGCACGCCAATGTTAGTTTATTTTGTAAAATAAGTTTGATAATAAAATAAATAAAATTGCGTTTTTTGTATCAGAATCAAATTAATAATTATTACGGTGTTTATAAATATGAAAATAAATTTCAAAATCTTTAAAAATTTTATTTTTATTTTTTTATATACATTTACTGAAATCATAATTTATACGTATTTAGTATTTTTTTGCAGAGACCCACTAAGCCACCTTGTGTGTCTTGTCGGTGGAGTTCTTTTTTCTTACATTTTTTATTGTTTTTAACGATTTTAACCTAATATAGACACAAAAAACAGAAAAAAATTAAGAATATTTGGTAAACATTTTACAATTTTCATAAATTAACTCTTGATCAATTACCCATTCCTTTATTTTGCCTTTGTTCCATATTTTATTTTGACCTCTAACATCCGTCGGCAACAAATTAAAAATGTTCGGAACGATATATTGCAGTGTTCGACTCCCATATTTATTGTTAATTCTTGGGACTATCAAACCTTCGTTGTGTGTAAATCGTGTATCATGGTTGTGTACAAAAGGATTTCGATATTTTTGTCTAGTTTGCTGTTCAACGATGGTACTCATCCACAATATTCCACGTACCGGTAGTAATTTTAAATGTTTATATATCAAGATTGGATTGTCCCTTTGATTATATGTATATATATATGACTCGGCACAATTGTTTTGACTATGGAATATTGTAAATAACAAACTAACCATCTCGCCACTTCCCTTGCAGAGGAAAGCATAAATAATTTAATGCCACACCACTCTGTATTATCATTTTTTGCTCTTCCTTATACATACCTGCCGATTATTGCGACTCCTGACCTGACCGCTTTCAAGTACTTGACATACTTGATCATAGTAAGTTTTCCTCGGCCTTCTGCTCCTATTTCCAACAACAATCGCCTCATAAATTTGTTTTACCGTTCTTTCCTCACCCATTCGTTCAGCATGTTCAAACCATCTCAATACCTACACCTTTCTTAATTTGATATATAATGCTTATCTCAGCCTTGCATATTTCCTTATTTCGCCATTTGAACATCTATCATCGTTTGGCGGCACATTCGTCTTAGATATTGCATTTCGGCATATTAAATTTTGAAATATTAAATTTTTAAATGGATATAAAGCGATAACAAATTATAAGCTTAAATAATAAAATGAAAAGGATATTTTAAACCAGCCTATGACGGTCGTAACCCCCGTAAATGCCCAGACTTCCATATTCTTCTTCATCTATGTTGAGATGTCAAAATAATATGATATAAATCTTGTTTTATATTATATGTCACCAGAGATTTGAATGGATCATTCTCATGGTGTGTTATTATTGGCTAAAAAATTAAGCTGAAAAATCACAAGACCATCGGATACATTCTTATTGAAATCTGTAGAGAAGCTAGGGAGATATGGAGGCTTAGACTTTAGATATTTTAATAAAACGAAAAACTTACACCGCTATACGTCATCAAATTTTACGTCATCGGGTGTGTTATGGGGCGTATCTCTTTATGTATCTGCTCTATAGAGCTGTAATAGTAGTAGCGTGGATACGTTTCTGTGACGTCATTCGTTACCAACTTACGAAAACAACGTTTTTACGAAGGCGAATTTTGCAAAAGAAAATGATGAATGAAAATATTGATTAAATTGGCTGTTATAAACACAAAACGAGTCGTACACAATCCTTTATATGTTGAGTATGTTATATTAGATATTCCTCTCGAGTGACAATACCCTATGGGCGATTGTCCACTAAACGGAATTTGACCGTCCGGCAGTCCGGATTTGAAAAATGAAAGCGACTACGACAGTTTAGCTTTATCGAATTTACGCGCAACGTGCTCACGCACCGATCAAGAGCACCGATTCGAATAAAGATGGACAAAAGCACAAGCCAATCCAAGCCAATCGTCGTTTTAAAACGCTAACTGACGTTTTTTTTTTTTTAAATTACCTAACGTCCAAGTGACTCTGAAATCTAGATACAGCTTATGTAACACCGTTTTTCATGTCCCTACTCAGGCTTCAACTTTATTAGTTTCATAGCTTTTGCCTACTCGTGAGTGGATTTACTCTTTATGTTTAAAGTTACTATAATTTCATGTAATTCATGAGTAAAAATTCTTGGCAAAAACACTCGCTTGTGCCGGACGGTAAAATTCTGTGTAATTCCGTGTAGTGGACAAACGCCCTATTAATGCATAAGGTATTACGGCGTTTTTTTCTCCAAAGTCATGAAGAGTGGGTCATAGTTCATATTGGAATGGTGACATTAAGTTGAGAGTGTATCTGTGACTGGAGCGAGCCGTGACAGTTGATTGTAACCTTTACCACCTTGTTCATCATAAGGTTAACCACATTCTCAAACAATAAACTTTCGCTAGGCGATGCCATAAAGCGCGGAGCCATCCGAAGCGACGCGACGCCGAGAACATCGAAAGAGGGCGTGATTGTATTTTAATAATAATAATGAACAATGCCCTCCAAAAGATGAAAACAATCATTTTTAATATGCCAGTATTTGGTGGCCCATTTATGTTTAAAAATTAATTGTTAGATGATAGAATTTGATAATAATAAACGAAATGTCAATGTCACTTAAAAAAAAAAACTGTGGAACAATTACATACGTTATGTTAATGTTTTATCATATTCTCAATATTATTAACACTAAAAGCATTTTTTTGTTAGTCATTTATACTTATTTATTTTATTTACAAAAATATTAATAATATAGTATACGAGTATAACCACTCACCGAGATTTGTATGTCTACCGGTTTCGTACCCGTCTCTTCGTCAGGACAATCACTACTTATTATTAACATTTTTGTAATGTTTTATCAATGAAACGAAGATGAATTTCACTTTACTTCTAGACTTTCATTTCTAATTTGGTATTTAAAACCAGTTGTTAAACCAAAGTTATCGACACTACGTAGTTAAAATGTTGCAACTGCAATATATTCCAGAACTTCTTGTTCATCTTCAAACCCTTATCCGCATCCGATGGTGCATGAGGCACTGCATCATATAAACGCAGAGTTACCTTGATTTTTTACACACGAAGGAAAGGTGATCCAGGGTTTCAGTGAGTCCAGGGTTATATTGAATAAATACGTATTAGGGTGAATAATCACATATTTATTTGACAATTACACTATGGAGGCGGACAATATGTATATAGAAAATATAAAGTCACATAAAAAGAGGCAAAGTTTGAGTTCCTCAAAATCATAATTTTAGGGAAGGTAGCGGGAAAATGATTGAGGGACTGTCATGGTTAAGAACTATAAAAATGGACCTACCTTGGGGTTTCAGAACTGTTTCAACAGCCAAATGATTTAGATACATTCAAAGAGATGAATTCTGTATGTGGAGTATAGGTAGCCTTTACCTGAACATGGTGACATCACACTGAGAAATTTAAGGAACAACCTTACCCTATATTCTTTCTAAATTTTAAACAGTTTTTGGTCAATAATATTTGAGGACTGTCAATTAAATTGCACTTTGATTGAAGACACAACCTTTTCAGGTTAATTTTAAGTAAAAAGGCGTATCTAAATTACACATCAATATAAATGGGTGTGATCTGAATAGGTCAATAGCTCATGTTCCGGTTAAAGTCCCTTGCATTGAGTCAGTCACGACCTTATGACCTCTTTTCATAAATTAGTTCTTAATTTATGTAGATATTTATACCGAAAAAAATCCAATTTTGAAAAAAAATCGTCAGATAAGTAATCATATTAATTTTGCGTCAGATTTTATTTAGCAGAGACTTCTTTATTTAGATGTATGCAATTACGCGTCATGAGATTTATGGTATATGCAGGAGTACCAATTTTCTTCGTTTCTCCTCTGCTTCTATTACAAACTAAAACACATAAATTTATTTTACTGGTCTTTCTTCACTCATTCGATTCACATGCCCGAACCATCTCAACACACCTTTCTTAATTGTATTGACGACTCGAATATGTATAATACATCATTTTACCGCACATTCTTTTGAGATATTGCATTTCGACAGCATTCAGTCTATTTTCAGCTTTCTTTTAACAACTCCACGCTGTATGAAGTTGGAGAGAATATAATGATGCGATAACTATTTCGTAAGAAGACAACTGAATAAATAAATAAATACAACATATAAATATAATACAAGGTAGATTAAAATAAATATAAACAAAATGAAATAAAAAAAACACACACGCAAAACCAACTACTAAATGTCATGAAAATTACTCCGTCGATATCTGTGCGCCTGGTTAAAAATCCATAAAGAAAATCTTCGTAAAGCTTCAAATATATTTTTCCTTTCTTGCTAACAAACAAATAAATATGTCCATGAAAAATTACTTCGTCACTTTCTGTACTCTTGGTAAATTCCACAAGAAAAATATTTTAGGGCTTCAAATATATTCTTTACTGATCAAACGAAATTGTCCACGAAAAATTATCCCGTCGATTTCTGTGCGCTTGGTATAAAATCCATGAAAAAATGTTCTTAAGGCTTGTAACGTACCTATACTGGAGAGCCGACAGCTAAATATTTCCATGAAAAATTACTCCGTCAATTTCTGTGCGCCTGATATGAAATCCATGAAGATTTTTTTAAGGTTTCAAATGTCCGAGTATTCTATACTGAAGAACCGACAGCTAAATATTATCATGAAAAATTACTCGGTCCATTTATGTGCTCCTGGGATAAAATACATTAAGAAAATCTTCTTAAGGCTTCAAATATATTCTATACTAACTAACCAACAATTAAATATGTCCACAAAAAAATACTCTGTCAGTTTCTGTGCTCCTGGATCCACAAAGTAAAACTTTTTAAAACTTCTATTGTGATATCGCTCATTCCTTTCAAGAACGTCATAAATCAAAAAACTTGATTTTTCAGGAGAACGTTTTTAAAGTTTAAAAATATAACGCAATGTATTAAAAATAAATATCAAGCCACTTATTGAACTTTTTACTGTGCAACACATCTTTTTAGGTAAAATCTTAATATTTTTTCTCCATTTGAAAAATATTTAATAAATTTAAAAAAAATGATTAAACAATACCTTTTCTTCAAAATGCAAAAAACAACATTTTCTGCCCTGTAGCGGGTAAATTTTAAGCTAAAAACATGCCTCTTTTGCTGGGATATAAAACATTTTTTGGGCATTCCAAAAACATGCACAACTAATGTAATTAATTATCTCTCAAACAACCACATTTTAGAGGTCAATTATTTGATTATCTTCAACAGTATCAAAATTAAAATATTTTGACGAAAGCCACACAGTCCTAAACTGCATACGAATCGAGCACAAACGTCTCAAATAATTGAGCCACTGATTCGATTCTTACTTGACCAGCAATAATGGTATGTAATAAAGGAGAATATTAGGTCCAATTTTTTATATAGCTATGACGATGACATCTGCAATAAAAAAATAACTGGAAAAATCATAGCACACGCCAAGATGTGACGTGACTGTCATCGCAAATGTGCAAGACCGAAACACAGTAAAGGAATTTGCAAAAAATAACTGAATACGTTAAAATCTTGGAGAGGAAATGTTCAACTTTGGTTTACATTTTTTATGACATCTCACCATAGATAAAGAATAATGTGTTAGTCTGAATATTTAGTATAATATATTAATAGGGCTTATGAACTGTCATAGGCTAGTTAAGTGATCACTTTAAACACGTGAAACATTCGCCATTCTACCCATAATTGACAACCACACTATTAATTTTTTTGTAACTCCTAGATATATGATCAATCTCATGATACAGAACATACGTGTGTGTGTTTAATTTCACTTTTTAGCATTGTAAAATTAAATATGTTAGAGATTTGTGCTCTCTATTTATCACTTTTTCAACTAATTAGTCTGAGCCACAGCAATGCATATATATATATATATATATATATATATATATATATATATATATATATATATATATATATATATATATATATATATATATATATATATATATATATATATATATATATATATATATATATATATATATATATATATATATATAAATATATATATATATATATATAAATATATATATATATATATATATATATATATATATATATATATATATATATATATATATATATATATATATATATATATATATATATATATATATATATATATATATATATATATATATATATATATATATATATATATATATATATATATATATATATATATATATATATATATATATATATATATATATATATATATATTTATATATATATATATATATATATATATATATATATATATATATATACATATATATATATATATATATATATATATATAATAATTAAAGAAAACACTTTGTTTTTTACCACTTAAGTTTTATTAAAGACTACATGTTTCAGAAGTTAAACTTCCATCATTCAGGTCTGTATAATAACTAAAATATAAAATATAAATTTTTTCTATAAATAAGGAGAGGGGAAAGTAAGGGGAAGGGGTTAGTCAAGGAACGGAGTTTGAAAACAAAGGAAAAATTGAAAGCAATGGCGAAGAATTTTGAAACAATATTCTTCGCCATTGCTTTCAATTTTTCCTTTGTTTTCAAACTCCGTTCCTTGACTAACCCCTTCCCCTTACTTTCCCCTCTCCTTATTTATAGAAAAATTTTATATTTTATATTTTAGTTATTATACAGACCTGAATGATGGAAGTTTAACTTCTGAAACATGTAGTCTTTAATAAAACTCAAGTGGTAAAAAACAAAGTGTTTTCTTTAATTATTGTAACATGTCTTACCACAAAGTTAATGCCGAAACAATAAATAAAATATATATATATAAATATATATATATATATATATATATATATATATATATATATATATATATATATATATATATATATATATATATATATATATATATATATATATATATATATATATATATATATATGTATATATATATATATATATATATATATATATATATATATATATATATATATATATATATATATATACCACTCTTCTGCTAATTAATTAAAATATATATCAAATGTCTTAAATCACTCAGTTAACAGAATTTGTATATTTGGCTTTTAATTAACACACTTAAATTTCAATTATTTTGCAAAAGAAGTGGTAATAACAAAGTTCACGCCGACACCATTAGTCGAGATCCATTATTAAAGTCTTTTCATAGTTGGTTGGTACATATTTTAAGTGTACATATATTCTGTACAAGAAGTGTTATCGATAAATATATGAGACAAAATTCAACTCAAATTGCCCGAAGAGATAACTATATTTTGTTGCACTTTTTAGAAGTTTAATCGATAAATGTACAAGACAAAATTTATATAAATTTAAAAAATGGTCACATTCTCAAATTGCCCGAAAAACATAAACTTATTTTGTAGCACTTTTTAGAAGTCTAATTAGTAAATACATCAGACAAAATTAATGCAAACTTTTAAATTTTCACAATTAAAAATTGCTCGACGAGATAACCTTATTTTGTAGTACTTTTTAGAAGTCAAATCGATAAATATTCAAAATAAATTAATTTGAATTAAAAAAGTGGTCACATTCTCCGAATTGTTCCAAGAGATTTGTAACCTATGGCAATATGGCAGTATAGCAATTTTTAGAAGTCTAATCGAAAAATTAATTGTTTTCTTGTTTTTTTTTTTACTTTCTCACTGTTGTCCAGTCTTGTTAACCTTAATCCTATGTCTCAAAATGAGAAAAGGAAATTACTGATCGGTAATATCATATATCGCTCACTCCTTTCAAGAACGTCATAAATAAAAAAACTCAATTTTTCAGAAGAACGTTTTTAAAGTTTAAAAATAAAATACAATGTATTAAAAATAAATATCAAGTCATTTATTGAACTTTTTACTGTGCAACAGATGTTTTCAGGTAAAACCTGAAGGTTTTTTCTCCATTTGAAAAATATTAAGCATATTTAAAAAAAATAATTAAACAATACCTTTTCTTCAAAATGCAAAACAACACTTTTTGCCCTGTAGCGGGTAAATGTTAAGTTAAAAATATGCCTCTTTTGCTGGGATGTGGTACATTTTATGGGCATTCCGAAAACATGCACAACTGAAAATTGACGATTTTTGATTTATGACGTTCTTGAAAGGAGTGAGCGATATGTTACTTATGTTAGTTATATGTTTGAATAAATAAATAAGGCGCGTTGCAGGAGTCTGGGTGAGGACCAATCTGACATCGGATCCGTGATAGTTCATAAGGAACTGTCACGAGAGGTGGTATCATACATGATAAAAATAGTAAAGGACATTGGTAAAATAAACGAAACTAGGAAGAAAATGCCAACCCTCTTCTAGTGGAACGGAAGGTCTGCTTACGACAGTCAACAGTACGCCTTCTCCCGAGGAGTTTTACATGGTTTCCTCCCAATGAGCAAATGCTGAGAAGTTCTTGATTGGCCCACACTAGATTGTCCCTCCTGTTTCCAACACAGATTTAAATAAAACATCTTTATTTAGTTAGAAAAAACAAAAATCCACTTAATGATCTATAAACCTCGTACATAATAAGCAATGTGAATAATAAATGCAATTCTTATTTAAAAAAATACATACTTATACATATTAGACAAGATTCATCAAAACTTTAAAAACGGTCACATTCATAAATTGCCCAAAGATTCAACCTTATTTTGTAGAACTTTTTATAAGTCTAATCGATATGTTATTTGTTTTTTTTTTTATTATTACTTTCTTATCTATTTTTCAGTCTTAATAACCTTTATCCCATGTATGTAATATGTTAAAATAAATATATAAAAAATATTAATAAATACTTAAAAATGGTTACATTCTCGAATTGCCCGAAGAGATAACCTCATTTTATGGCACCTTGTATTGTACATGCGTAATCATACAAGGAAGGTTCTTGCCGAGGTCATTTGAAACCAGTTAGGAATTTAGTATTGTAGAATTTGGAGTGCAGAAATGCGCCGGCTTACATGCGCCGCGGTTAGACTGAAGCTGAAATTTCTTGTGTTCGGCAAGTTCAATGGTAATAATTTTTAAATTACTTCCTGTATTCATTAACTTCATTTCCTGCTACTGTCGCAACTATGAGCATCGTACAAATGTTAATATTTTCGATTAAATTAAACGTTATTTTATTACACTCATTAGTTAATTGGTGTACCCGGCCACGCGTTGCTGTGCCTCAGTCTGGTTAAAAATAAAAATATAACATGGAAAAATAAAAATATAACATGAAAATTTCTGATATCGCTCACTCCTTTCAAGAACGTCATAAATCAAAAAAACTTGATTTTTCAAGAGAACGTTTTTAAAGTTAAAAAATATAATACAATGTATTAAAAATAAATATCGAGCCACTTATTGAACTTTTTCTGTGCAACAGATTTTTTTAGGTAAAACCTGAAGGTTTTTTCTCCATTTGAAAAATATTTAGTATATTTAAAAAAAATTAAACAATACCTTTTCTTCAAAATGCAAAAACAACACTTTCTGTCCTGTAGCGGGTAAATATTTTGTTGAAAATATGCATCTTTTGCTGGGATATAGTACAAAAACATTCCGAAAACATGCTCAACTGAAAATTGACGATTTTTGATTTATGACGTTCTTGAAAGGAGTGAGCGATATATTTGATTTCACAATGTTGGTAAATATATATTTTTGAAATGTTTAAACTAACGATGCAATCGAAAACATTAAAAATGCTAACAAAAATGCTGACAGCAGGTCTGAAGAGATAAGCTGTCCGCATGAGCAATATTTTGCATTGCGTTTGTTGCTGTTATATTCAAATGTTACAATATTTTTTTACATTTCTTAAAAAACTGTCCCAGATATGTTTAAAACACGCGCGTATTCGAATGCATCTTTCTGTGAAAATTTTTGTCAATTGTCATCGCTGTGTCTAATTCATAAATATATATCTACAATTTCGTTTAATATATTTTTGTTAATATTTTTAAAACCTATTATCTTTATATTTTTCTATTTAACATGTTTTATAATGTATCCGGAATTTTAACCTCAACGTTCTGAGAAATTTACCTCAAGGTTTGGAATAAATTGATAAATGTATGTTTTTATTTTTGTACTAATATATTTTTTATCATTTTTCTTTTTATATATTAGCTATGATTTTTTTTTAATGCGTGTGCTGTACCATACATACGATAGAAGAGAAAATTCTTAAAAAATAATCTGAAAAAAAAACATATATGGTGTTTAATAATAATGCTGGTTGCATCGAAATACGTGTCATAATATATTTTTTTAAACTGATATATATCAAGTATAATTTTAATTAAAAATGGATAGATACTAAATCAAAGTGACTGCTGAATCAATGAAAAGATAAATAAATTCAGTAGGATCATTTTTTTTCAGGTATATTAATGATAATATTGAAATAGTAACTTTTTTATAACAATCTTCTTATCATTCATCGTTCACTTTGTGTAATGCCGCTTAAAAACACGTGTTATTAAACAACGGTGAACTACGAATGATAAGGAGATTATTATATTACCATACCGCAAAGTAGACAATGCTTTTAATTTACAAAATATTTTTTTTTAATTTCCAAACGTAGAAATAAGAATAATCCAAAACGACTAAAATCAGGTAAGGAGCGACAAAATACATAAGAGTGCTAATCAGCGATTAGAAATCAAGATATGTTTTGGTTATAAATGTATTGTTCCACATGTAATGTACGTATGGTGTATAAAGAATTGAATTAAAATCAGAATGTGAATGGCTTTGTGAAATCCGCATGATAATTCCACTATTGAGAACGCATGTAATTGGATTGACACGCTACCAGCATTTTTATTCGACATGCTGATCTGGGTCATAATGTCAAAGCACTTTCTGCTAGTTCGAAGGAGATGCATTGTTTCCTGTGCGCGTCTCGTTGCACTTAAATTGATCACTAAACCGAGTGCAATTTCCAAAGTCTTCCGTTGATCTAATAAAAGGGCAAACAATCAAGATTGGCAATTTCGCGCCGGGATCTCTGAACAAGATCCAAATATTTCATTGCGAATTTTGGATTTCAAATGTAAGTATTTTGTGTGTGTGTCGCAATTCGCTTGCAGTTTCCTGGTTTGACCACACTTAGGAGTTATTTACTATAATATATATCAAGATTGTCACTCGCCTACCGTTCTGGAGGTCCCGGGTTCGATTCCCAGGAGGGTTTAATAAATATAAGTGATTTTTTCACTCTAATATTTATTCAATATTACACTGGATTGGTACCTGAAGTGGAGGGCTGATCACCTTTCCTTCATGTGTAATCGATCGAGATAACACTGCGTTTATATGAAGGAGTTGTCCGAAGGAGTTTTCCGAAGCGGGATTCTTCAACACCTTTAAGTCTTCTTGCTTACTTTTAATATATACGCCTTGAATATTGTTTGTTATGTATTCATTATTTTTGTTGTTGAATAAATTGAAATTGAAATTGAAATTGAAATTGAAATTGAAAATTGAAATTGAAGCAGTGCCCTATGCACCATTGGGGTGCGGTAGGGGATTTATTATTATTATTGTTACTGATATCTCAACATGGATAAAGAAGAATATGTGAAATTCTTAGCATTTGTAGAGCTTAAAATTAGTATCTAATAGGCTAGTTTAAGTAATTACTTTATACACGTGTAACATTCACCGTTTTACCCATGATTGACAACCACATTTGTCAACTCGAAATGGAAATGATGTTTATCCTTCAATTAAATCTTCTTTTAAACTATTTTGGATAACATTCATATTTATCAAGGATATTATCATGGAATTATATTACATTACTTATTCGTTCAGATACTGGATTATTCACCAAACAGAGGCTATACCAATTTATAATATATTATAATTGTCTCAACTTGAAACGAAGCGTTTTCGTTTTTAAAGAAATAATATGGATGTCTGAGCATGCTAGAGCTTACGACCTGGCGTATGTGATGGCTTTATAAACTTATATAACATGATTCAAATCAAAATAATAAATGATTTTACTCTTTAAACCGCGAGGACATTATAAAATTGTGTCGGAAAACCCAATTTAATACAATCATTTGTATTTTTACTGTACACACAAATATATATTTTTTTGAAAAATCTTTTCAAAAATATGTTGGTTATAATTTTATTTCGTTAATTAAGTTATGGCGTGTCTCCCTTTCGTATGGATATAAACTATTGAAACTAGTTTTACTCACAGGTATATAAATTTATGTTTATATTTTTTTTATTATTAATACTCACTTAATACAAATTATAGAAAATGTAATTGAAATGGACAAAGTAATAAAAAATAAATATATTTCTCACTCACCGGTCCCAAAACTTGAAAGAGTGGTTCCACTGTAGCACTAATTCGTTGCGACTGCAAACAAAGCAAAAATCGCCTTCATGTTCGCTAACCATCAGCGTGGATCAGCATAATAAGAAGAAGACAAACTAGGGAAAGTCCCCGCTCTAAGTCCGATCAAAAGAATTATTATTTCATTTAAAAGAATTGAGAGAATTTTTTTTATTGTAAAATTATTCAGTCTAGAGAAAACTACATTTCGTCAATTTAATGAAGGATTTGATCATTTATTTCTTTGTTTTACAGGGCATCGAAGTAATTTTAATATTATATGCATTATATACATATATATATTTTAAAATTTTATAATTAATGTTAAACTTCGTTATTAATGTGTAACTAAATTTCAAATATGGTTTACGAAGAGAATTAAAAACTTATGATGTGAATCTCTTTCTGTGTGAATTTTTACGACCCAAGTATTCGTTAGTTATATTTTCGTGCGATAATTTACAAAAAATCATTAATATAATTAATAAAAATACTGTTTAATATATTTACATACACATATAAATATATACAAATATATATATGAACGATAATAATAATGTACATAATATACATGAACATATGAACATATCGTAGTCATACAGGAGAAAGTGACCAAGTGCATTTCTTACAAAAACATGGTCATTGACTATTTGATATCTTACTAGCTTAATATTGCCCTGAAAATATCCCAAAGTGATTTTAAACTGTGAATTATAGTATATTGACTTGTTAAAAATGACTAACTGCATTGATGTTTATTTTCTTGCCAAGCAAAAGTGACTTAAATGGCCCTCCTGAACATTTTACATATTATTAATTGGTCACTTTCTCCTGTACGACTACGATATATTCGGTTTTGTTCACTCATTACACCATTGTGGAATTACTCTATGGGAAAAGGACTCAATTAAAAAATTACATAATTAATTAAACCAAATAACAATGTGAACAATTATGAATGTAACATTATTCAATGTCATAAAAATTATACGAGTTATATTCAGATATAATACATTTAAATAGCCTCCCATAAATAAAAAACACTGTCATTTGATATATGTCAGTATTAGTTGCTCTTCAAGCACAAATACTTATAAGTTTTTGGAGTAGAGTGGCTTAAAATAATACATTTGTATACATAAGTAGATTTTATTAGATGTAATAAACCACGTACAATGAATGTAAAAATTATATATTTTTAAAATACTTACGATGAAGCAATCACATCTCTAAAGGTATTTCCAGTAATGTAAGTGTGGTTTTTGGTATGATATGGAAACACACTACAACAGGGGTGGCAACGTTTGATCGAATTAAAAAATTAATAAAGCCGGCGATGCACCAACATCATATATGGACGCGATAATTAAATAAAAAAAAATATATAAAATGGCGACTCATTAAAATAAGCCGCTACTGAATTCGGTGATCACTTAAAGCAAATCAACGTAGCCATTGCATAATGTTGGTTAAAATTTGAGTATTTCCAGCTCAAAACATTTTTGCAAAAAAATCTGTAAAGAAAAATCAATCAAGAAAAATGATCGAATATCATCGCTATCGGGTAACCGAATAAGCATCAGTTATCCGTTAGTCACATCTTTATTGTATGTGTAAAGTGATCAAAAGAAAATTAGTAATTCAAAACCAAAACAAATACAAAGATAAACTTCTACTTCGTAGGTTACAATATGTGTAATAATTGATTTGCTTTTTCATGATAGTCTCCACCCGTCTCTATCTCTCGTCTCTTCAACTCGGCGTATCCGCTACAACGCATATCTGCGATTAATTTTTACCTTCGCCCATGCCTTCCACAATTCTAAAAAGGTGGTCTTATATATAATGTTTATTATTCCATAGATACATAGATACATTCATAGATACATATTTATTTCATAGATACATTTACTAAATGTATTACGGCTCTTTAGGCATGGCCTGTGTTGAGCCGAAATAATAACACGTTGATACTTTTTTTTATTATTATTTGTTTTTTGTTTTTTTTTTTTTAATTATTAAATTATATACATTACATACAAGAGATACAATAATAATTTACAGCCTAAAGGTTTTACAATTAAATAATTACACCTGGACCTTAATTAAGTCACTTTCTGCCTTGTCCCTTCCAATGCGAAGCAACCATCGATGGACACTGTTCTTAAAGACCTGATCACTACTGGAAATCTAAATGGTTTCGGGCAGCAAATTAAATATCCTTGGCGCAAGGAATAAAAAAGTTTTTGCGCAAAACTTGTTTTATATTATATTATAGCCCATCCATTTGGCTCGCTGTTACTTTGTTGTTACGCTGTTAATTTGTTAATTTGTTTTAGTTACATTTCTCACTTTATTTAGTAAGCATCGAGACCCCCCAGCCCTGTTTAATACCTCGTTGTTCCCTACATGTGCCGACCAATGGATCTCCAACATAGCTTTGGCCAGCCCTGCACTACTACCATCACCCTCGTGATAACTAACCGTAGAATATTCAGCACTCAGAGAGGGAGTCACCCTACCTTCAACGAATGTACACGTAATATCCACATATAGTCAAATCCGGCTCAAGAATTCTCATATTTAAATACAAAGACTAAAATGCGATATGTAATCGATGCACGTCTTACGGATTTTTTTCTCTTTTGTTATAAGTATTATCTTGTTTACTCACATCATATTTGTAGGAACGTATAACAGCCTCCGTAGTGCTGTTCCATGAATGTTATATTCGCCACTCCGGAAATCCCTGTTAGATCAACCATATAAAATTGTGGTTTTATTAATGGTCAACATGGTCGGCTACCGTACTGAAGGTGCCGGGTTCGATTCCTAAGGGGGGGGGGGGCAAATAAATATAAGTGATTTTTTTACTTTAATATAAATACAATATTTACCTGGACTGGTACCTGAAGCGGAGGACTGATCACATTCCTTCATCTGTAAACTATCAAGATAACACTGTGTTTATATGTTGCAATGCCCTATGCACCATCGGGTACAGATTAAGGTTTGAGTGATTAATTTACGGTTTAATTAGTTACGTGCCTAAACTGGATTACTAAACGTTCCATTTAGAAACACGACCACTTTTACTGGCTACCCTGATTATAAACTCTATGCGCGACACTGCCTGGGCTGGTCCCTGAAACGCAGGAGTGATCATCTTGCCTTCATGTAATTGAAGATCAAGATAACACGGCGTCAATACGATGCAGTGCCCCATGCACCATTGGGTGGGGATAAAGGTGAGAAGAAGAATAGTAAATCAACATAAATAAATAAGTATACAAGAATATAAATGATTCTACACAAACAGTTATGAAAAGTACATTAGGAAAATATATTTGATTTCGGATAACACTTTGCCGCATAATTGAGTAATAACTCGATTATGTGCTTATGAAACATTAAATGAAAAAAGACACAAATGAAGTAAATATATGAATTTTATTTTTGTACACATCGCTCACTCCTTTCAATGTCATATATCAAAATCATTAATTTTCAGTTGTGCATGTTTTCGGAATACCCAGAAAATGTACTATATCTCAGCAAAAGCGGCCAAATTTTGACTTAATATTTACCCGCTACAGGGCAGAAAGTGTAGTTTTTGCATTTTGAAGAAAAGGTTTGATTTTTTTTAAATATATTAATATTTTTCAAACGGAGAAAAAAATATATTCAGGTTTTACCTAAAAAGATCTGTTGCTCAGTAAAAAGTTCAATAAGTGGCTTGATATTTATTTTTAATACATTGTATTAAATTTTTTAACATTAAAAACGATCTCCTGAAAAATCAATTTTTTTTTATATATGACGATGTTGAAAGGAGTGAGCGACATGTAAAGATATATTAATAATATAGATTTTCTCTGAAGGGACGTATATGAAGGGTGAAGGACCTACAGTGTGAAAGGTAATGAAGGAAGAATATAAGGTAGGAATCGAGAATAACAGCAGGCTAGCCCACTCGGGGTTGCATCGTATCATCTTGTGTAACTTGGATATCGCTATTTGGACATTGCTATACAAGTCCCTATAAGTTGAATATTGTTTTTAGTTTGATATCTCAACATATATGAAAACAAATATGAAAGTCTCACGGCACCATCTGTCTTTCAATTGAGTAAGTTTTTATTTAGCAAAAACCTTTATGAAATGTTTGTAAGATTCCTCACGAATTGTTTTATTTATTTGGATTGGTTTATAATAATTATGCTGTGCTTGTATTTTGATCAGTTATTTTATTCACAATTAATTTTATTTATTAATAAAAAAATTAATGTTCAACTCTTTCTACTTTATTTCTGATCAGGGTCGTTTGAAAGGACACTAACTTTAAGATTTTTTCTATTGAACGTATATGTATAAATACTCCAAAATTGGTGTGGTTCTCTGTTTATGGAAAATTGAATCTAATTACTTCCTTTCATTACTAGACATGCACATAATACATTTTGTCTATTTTAATGGTCAACTCGATTTTATTGGCTCCCAAACATTTTTAATTAACTAATTTTCCCTGAAATTTCATTAATTGATTCGGCAGTCACTTTGTGGTAAAATCAATCCATTTTTAATTAATGTTTTACTTAGTAAATACACTATTTCTTTAACTCTACTATGACACGTGTTTCGATGCATTCCGCCTCATTTTCAAACACCGTTTGAAATTGAGGCGGTGTTTGAAAATGATTAACTAACTCCTTATTCTTTTTCATTCAACAACTTAAAAACCCAAAAAAATTAATAAATATTAATATTCATAACAATAACTACAAACATTTGCTCTGTTTTAAGTTGAAAACGGAAATGCATACACAGGATCACCCCAAACTGAAAGTTTTATAAACCAAATTGGACGCCTTATAAATCATAATGGAAATTTTACAAAACGAATTAGATTAATTACATTACGTTTCACAAAAAAAATAGAATTTGTAAAAATATATTCAAAGTACTTATTATTCAAACTAGTAATGAAAATCTTGTCTGAAAACTTCAGTACACAGACTATGACAGCGCGCCGCACAGGCTTACCAACTTAACGTCTTGCTAGTCTTAAGAATAAAAGATGGGGGAAGGTATTCACACTGACAGTATACGTAGTACTAATTAGAATAAAAATTATGAATTAAGAATTAGAATATAAATTAAACTTTTTTATAAAATACAATGCAACGTCTAATTTGTTTTGTAATTTGAAGTGAAAAACCATGTATTTATTAGACTTGGAAAGATTTTAGGTATCGACTACATAAAAATAGTGTATTATGCCATTATTCATTTTGCACTACAATATGGCATTGTTGGATAGGGAGCAGCATAAAACAAGGTTTGAGCTCCGAGTTAGAGAACAAAATAGTTCAGAGAACAATCATTTATGTAATTCTATGTAGAACGAAGAAAACTTATTTTACAAAATTCAAGTCCCCAATGTAGAAAGCTTCTTCTTCTTCTTTCTTCTTAAACGAGTAGATCCTCGGATCTGTCTGTTCCGTAATCCTTCTCTTGTGACGTGGACTGCCAGCTGTCACGCCATCGCTTTGGAGGTCTTCCAGGTGGTTTACTTCTTTCTGGGTCCTCTTGAAGAGCAAAATCGGTCTGTCTATTTTCTTGCATCCTATTGACATGGGCATTCCAGAATCGTCTTTGCTGTTGCTCCATTTAACTATATCCTCCGTACTACACATTTTCCCCATTTCCGTGTTCCTTATTTGGTATCTTAATGGTCTTTTAAGGCGGGATAATCCAAAGCCCGCATCTTAATAAACAAATTTGTTGTTTAAATCGCCTTTTTAGTATTGAAAATATGTTTTTCTTCGAAAAAAATACATTTTTATATAGTTTTGGTACGAAAAATGTGATTAGGTAGGGAGTTATTTTTTTTCAATACACTTTTTAAAAGAAAAATGGTGGGCCATCATTTGAGATATTCATGAAGTTTAAACAGCTATAGCTTACTTCTGTTGAACATGTTTTAGTTTTACTTAGTAAATACCACTATTTACACTATTTTAAACGAGTATATATTACAACAAAGTGCCAAATCAATTAATGAAATTATTGAACTTGATATTATTAAGAATTTTTCATAAAATTAGTCTGATTAAGATGTAGTAATATTTCATCAACAAATCTGAAAAGTGGAAATTATTATAAAGATGGTCTGTTGCATTGTTGTATGTATAATGTACCTATGAAATAAAATAATAACTTGTATGTAAATAATAAATGTATTTTTTTCAACGTGAATTTCATTTGACCAACAACCGGGTTACGTCGTAACCGACGTCATCTGACTGGCGTAAGGCTAGACAAAATTCTATGTTGTATACATAACAAGCTTCCATCTTCGGGTCTAAATGTAAACTAAAACATAATAAATAATTAACTGATTTATAAATAAGGAGATGGGTAAGTTAGGGGGAGGGGGGTTAGTCAAGGGGGCGGACTAACTGACTAACTTAACCCTTTATTATTTATAGAACAGTAAATTATTTATTATGGTTTAGTTTACATTTAGACCTGAAGATGGAAGCTTAGCTTCCGAAACTAGTTTTCATAAAATAAGCTCTTGTTGTCTTTAATAATTATACCTTGTATCTATGGAGCTAGATATCGTCCCGTTTGTCTGTATTGGTGCTTCATCCACAGGGGCTAGTCGAGATGAGGGTGCCTCTGAATCTGCAGGCCTCATCCTGAAAGAGGCTAGATGCTAGCTAGATGATCATTCTTCTACCGGATCATCCACCCTTTGGGCTCCGAGCTCCGGCCGCGGGCCGCGCGGTGAGCGCGGGGCCCAGAGAAATGATAAATAGAGATGTCGGCCGGCCGCCGAGGCAGTTTGGTTCCTAGCTCAGAACGCCACTCGCCTGCTCGCCGACCGACAAGACATGAACTCCACGTTTTTGTGAGTCTCTTTCATACGCCTTGTTTATTATACACTCATATATCTCTCTCTATATTTTAGCTTTCACTCTTATATTGTATAACTTGTCACACGGACCGGGTGATTGTGATTAATATTGCTTAGTTCATATTATTTTTGGATTCGATTCGCGGGATTTTCAATATCAGTTTACTTATTTTGTTGTGAATTGTGTTTATTTAACTGTTGATAATATTTAGGACTGAATTCTTAACGGCATATGCGATACATATATTTTATTATAGGTGTCTCAACTTGAGAGAAAACATCTATCGTTCCTTTTTAGTTAGTTAGTTATGAATGTCTGAGCATCCCAGGGCTTATTTGGCTGGCTTGAGTGGTCATTTTATATACTTGTGTGACCATATGATCCATATTGCATTTTTTTTAAAAGATCCATCTATGCAATTTTGTCGGATTTCTTTAATCGTTTTCGTTAATCAATAGATTCAAAAGTACGACTGATAATAACGCCATCAGTTAAGCAGTTGTGAGCTTTATATAGCTTACTTCAATCGAATATGGATGAGATTTATTCCGAATTAGTTAAGAAAAAACGTTACATTTTTTAGACATATTTTGTACAAATTTACTACTTCTTGTAGTACATTTGTACAAAATAGATCTATATGATTTCATGCTCTGTCTCCTAAAAATATATGTGAACCAATTCGGAATAAATCTCGTCTCTTTTTCAAAAAGATACTTTGCCTTACAATACTGTAGTAAGACGTTCAACTAAAACTCATTGATGAAGTGTTGAAATCAATCAAAGGTTTTTCAAAATCTTAAACTGCAGATGCATTATCCGCGAACGGGCCAATTAAAAATTCGTCTCCATACAATATTAATATTTTAATTAGAATATGTATGAGTTAATTGTTGCAAGATACGTTTAAATTAAAATGCTGTTAAGCTCATATTCATTATTGCGACACACATCGTACATAACAAGTCTCGGAGCAAAATGTTTGCAGTATACTTTCCCCACCTTATTGAGCAAGGCCATTATATTTTGATGACCTGATAATTTGGTAATATGCTTCTTAAGTAATATATAAAAATTCGATATCTTATCAGCCGAGATACATAACACGCGCTCAATGAAGTTCTGCTCCTTGTCTGGATACTAGGAGGCTGCAATACGCAAGCGCGAACTCTTAACAACATTTGTAGATCATAATAATATATCTGCATAATACACACACACACACTCTCTCACACACACACACACACATATTTATACATATATATTTGTGTGTGTGTGTCTTTTAGTACAGAATATATATATATATATATATATATATATATATATATATATATATATATATATATATATATATATATATATATATATATATATATATATATATATATATATATATATATATATATATATATATATATATATATATATATATATATATATATATATATATATATATATATATATATATATATATATATATATATATATATATATATATATATATATATATATATTTGTGTGTGTGTGTCTTTTAGTACAGAATACATGTATTTATCTGAGTGGGATTATTGCTACATTGCTAAGAAGCAATATCTTCCACCTAACCAAATACATACTAGTGATTCTGTTTAAAAATTAGTCTCACACAGCTGTTTGTACATTTATGATATAGGAGATAGCATCTGCGCATAAGTATAAAAAAATGTTGATTGCAATACGATTTGACAAATAATTATTACGTTAAATATTGTTAACTGTAAATTAATGAAAGAAAAGAAGGCAAAGGAAGTAGGATTAGGTACAGAGTTTAGGAGAGCACAATATGATTGACAGCTAGGATGAAAAATAGTAATGTTTCAAGGGTTTCTTGAAACCCATTAGAGATTATTAATTTACAATAAATTGCAGATAAAAACATAATATGAACTGTATTTAATGTATGGTATATCGTATCATTTATTTCATTTTTTTAATTTCAGTAAAAAAAATATGTTTTTTTTCTTCTCTTCTCTCTTTCTCTTTACCTCCTCGGATATCCTATTTGATAATTATTATAAAGTATACTTTCCACAAATATTAAAATATATGTGGAAAATGCATTAAGTCGATTTTTTATTATTATATAAATGCAGTTCCATCAACTGATGTCAGTACCAAATTTATATTATTTGATTCTTAAAAAATATAATTTAATCAATTGTCTTCTATTTTTTTATGTAGAAATTAACTAATTGCGATTAATTACCCGCAATATTTACATATTATTTGAGTATTATTAATAAAATTAACTTCCGGAATGGTTGATTTAGGTCGCCATCTGTGGTATTGGTTCAGTGAAGTTTTCACACAAAACCGGCTTTTACAATTACTAGAACACTTGCGAAATGATATCTGAAATGTACAAAATTGCTTTGTCTAATACTGGCCTTACAATTGCATAGGCTTTGGCAACCAGTCATAACGTTGTTTGTGCTTTATTATGTTTAAGAAATAATTACGGATTTACATCATAGTTTCCAGGGCCGAATTAGTATAGCCGGTGCCCAGAACCCCTTGAATTTATTTATTTATTTTAAAAACCCAAAATCCAAGTAAAATATCGTCTGATCGCGTTATTTACCATTTTGTGAGAAATTATCTAAAATGACTTAAAATTACGTCAGTCCCAGATAGAAATTTAATTATTTTCTTGAAAAAAAAAACTAGAGATTTTTTTTATTATTATCGTATTTTTATATTTATCAGTATCGAGAAATTAGTGACGGCTGTAATGGAAACACTTTAGGCCGATACTAATTACCTGTATCCCTACACTCACCCAATAACAAAACAATCATTTTTCTACTAAATAACCGTCGCTCTGTATTCCATGTACTTAAAATCAATGTAAACGCAATCTTGATCGTCAAGCTAATATAAGCATAACGACAAAAAGTAGAAAATTGGAATAACCCTATATTATATGCGCTATCTCAATCCTTTCTTTCGTTAAATCAATTTAAGGTTTATAGTTGGTTTTGCCATGAGCGAAAATAATTTATATTTATTTGTCATTTTTATAGCTAGCGAATATTCGACAATGTCTATCACTGTGAATTGAAAATGAAAGGTCCTTTGATGCATTTGACGAGTTACTTTTTTAAACTGTTTTCCATTGTTTAATAAAATAATTATTTTTTATAGCTGGGCAAACATTATTTCAAATTGTGACTTATAAAATATTCCTTTTAATAATGAAGAATTTAAACTGTACTGTTTTTATTTCATTTTTATTTGGGTGTCTTTTCAAGAGTCTAGTAATTGTATTGACGTGATAGTCACATTTTCAAATCTGTCCATAAATAAATCTGAATCCAACCCTAATAAATCAATCAAATCCAACTACATAGAGGTATGGGATCAAACTACCAAGTATAATCGGAATTTTGTTGCATTCTTATTCATGTATATATATATATATATATATATATATATATATATATATATATATATATATATATATATATATATATATATATATATATATATATATATATATATATATATATATATATATATATATATATATATATATATATATATATATATATATATATATATATATATATATATATATATATGAATCCTTTTTTTCGCGAGTAGATGATGGTTTGTTTCTTTTATGGTCAGTCTCCACCCGTTCTTCCGCTCGTCTCTTCAATTCGGCGAACCCGCTGCAGAGCATGTCGGAGATAATTTGAACCATTTGGCTTATGCAGGTTCGTCCTCTGTAGTTTGTGCCTTTGCACATGCCTTCCGCAATCGTAAGAAGCGGGCCTGTCTTGTATTATTATGGCCTATCCATTTTGCTCGCTGTTGTGCTACTTTATTTAGTGAACATCTTGACTCCCCAGCCCTGCTTTATACCTCGTTGTTCCCTACATGTTCCAACCGATGAATCCCCAACATGCGCCTGTAGCATCACATCTCAAACGCCTCCGGTCGCCCCCGTTCTGCCTGTCCGATAGTTCCAACATTATTTATTTAATTATTTTATTTATTATTTATTTTACTAACCCATTCATCTCTTTGCAGTACTAAAATCGATCATTATATAATAAATCGATATCAAATACATATCATTTTGCTCGATTAAACGACGTACTATGATATATAATAATTATTTAATAGTAGATATTTACATATATATTAAATATAACTTAACTTAACTTGATATTATGATATACTCGTATTGATGTATCATCGGCTGACAAACAATACAAGTACGTTACGTTGGCAAGCCTGCGTTTACATTTTGACGTTTTCTGTAAACAATTTTGACGTTCCGTGTAAAATTGGTCTCTTGTAGATTTTCTTTCTACTTGGACATGATTTTTTTAAGGTTTCATACGAAATTACAAGCGAAAAAATTATAGTGAGAATTTTCGATTGATTTTAGAAAGGGGAGCTAGTCTTAATCTCCATCACTTAAAAATACTTCACAGTAATGTGAATTAAAATTTATGTTTACACTACATATAAAGTACTGAATATTTACATTTAATTTATAAAATATGCCGTGGGCACATTTTATACTGTTATTTTTCTTTAAGTATGTGTTTTTACGAATCATTCAAATTTGAATGATATTAACTATTTCGTTTTTTGTCCCTACCTCCATTGCGTATTTATCAATTACTTTTTCTAGATTGTTAATAATAAATAATCAAACCCTTATCCGCACCCCAATGGTGCATGGGGTACTGCGTCATATAAACGCAGTGTTATCTTGATCGTTTACACATGAAGGAAAGGTGATCAGCCCTCTGCTTCAGATACCAGTCCAGGGTAATCTTGGATAAATATGACAGTGAAAAAATCACTTATATTTATTTTACCCCCCTTGGGAATCGAACCCGGGACCTCCAGAACGTTAGCCGAGCGTGCTGACCATTACACTACGGAGGCGGACGATTGTTAGGTATTCAATAACTACATGAATAATGAAGGTTATAAGAGTTATTGGGCTAAAACATTGATTCGATAAAACGTGGTATTTATTTTTCATATTTGCGTTTTTTCCCCTTTTTAAATGTTTTTATGAAGTAAATTATTTGTAATTTGAAAATATTCGACTTAAAAATGCGTGTTTTGACAGATTTTTTTATACAGTCAATTAAAACTTGACTGGCAATAAGAAGTAATTATACGTAGACCAAAAAATCAAAACCTTTACAAGCAACTTTTTTCTTGCTCGATACTTTCAGTGCCACCCGTATACTATGTTACTTTTTAAGTACGACAGACTTGTTTTACAGTGTAGAAGTATTTGATATCGAAGGTCACCTGCGATAGGTAGGTTGTATTGTCCGATTAACATGATACATAATAAAATAAAAAATAATTATACGAGTTTATCATAACATCAATGCGTGAAACCAGGATATCGCGAATGATACAAGGTCACACCTACTAAAGAATAGACCCTTAATAAAAGTAGACAATTTTAGTATACTGGACTCTTGATTATCCGAGTCGCATTAACCGTCTCCCGATTAAACGTTTTTTTACAAATCTAGGATTTTCCCTTTTATTTATTTACTTAAACTTCATGTACATTAAAAAAAAATCATGTACAGCTAAAAAGTAATATCTTCCAACCAACCAAAAACAGACTAGTGATATTAGTAAGAATGTTTGATACCTTGTAAACCTGTTTGCAATAAGAGGGATGATTGTACTTGAGCAAAAAAAAAAAATTAAAAATTGATGATAATAAGGAAGGCAATTAAAAATGTAGTTAAGGGAAGGAGATAGAGGGAAAAACTTAGGGATGAGGTTTGATGGACGTTTAGAATTTTAACATAGATAGTAATGTCTCAGACGTTTCTTAAAAGTTATTAGAAAGGTTGATTTTTTTTACAAAGAGAGGTAATTCATTCTTTAGACTGTCCTTATTACTGATAATTATTAGTCTACTGTATAGTAATTATACTTTTTTGACATTTTAACAAAGTTTAAGAAGAATATGGGAGTGTGGGTATTTATAGGGCTTATCACCTATCAAAGGCTGTTTAAGTGATCACTTTACACACGGTATAATATTCACAATTCTACCAATTGTACAACATAAATTAGTTTAATTATAATAACACGTGGAGAGTATATTAAAATGCAGTTATATACGTATATAAAATAAACGCAATAATTGTTGGGTAAAAATGGGAAAAAAAACTAATCTAGTCTGGATAGCTAGTTTTGTTAACTACCACTAATCTAAATAATATGGGTATTATTAAATAAAAAATGAAATCATCTAATCCATTTTTGGGTCACAAGAATTGCTGAAATTTTGTGACTTTTATGACTTTAGGGATTATTTTAGACAAAAAGCACGCTACCAAAAAAAAATTATATATATGATACTTATATCAGTAAAATGTGATAATTTTAACATTTCTAAAAATGGAATAACCCGCAAAGTCTCTATTTTAGAGGCTTGTCTGCAGATAGGATAGTGAGGATAGGATCACAAACACCCAGACCAATTGAAAAAAAAATATCTTGAATTCATTTTGCAATTGACGGGAATCGAACCCGCGACCACAGATTCGCAGTCGAGCGTCTACCCAACTACGCCACAGCGCCTGCCATAATTCAGCCTAGTCTATAATCATGTTAATATGAAATATTAAAAACATTTTTTTAAATAAATTTTATTAAGTGACTTTTTACACAATTTTTAAAGAAAAAAAATATAAGAAGACTCATTAAAATTATCAATTATAATGAACGTTAAGTATCAATTATTGTTGAATTGTGAAAGTAACGTCATAAGCAAAAGTTTTTATTTTTTGCCTCTTACTGCATATGTTTTTTTCCCATTAGATTCTCATCGTATCACTTATGATTAAATACTTTTTTTAAATAACCGTATGAACACATATATTTTTAAATCTACCCGAAGCGCTTCATAATTTCTAAATCACGAATATCATAACATTTTTTTGTTTTCTTTTTTTTTCCTAATATTTCAAAAACACACATACACACACATACACGCAATTTGTAAAGATATGTAAATATATTAAAATGATACGGATAATTAAATTTCAATTATTGTAAAAGCATCTCAGATCTTAACTAAACATATTGGTTAAATATTTTTATTTATTCATTTATTATATAACTAACTAGCTTACCATAACATTGCTTCCTCGCAGGGGTAGGCGGAGAGAATAGAACGCCGCATCAATCTGTATTTGCAAACATTGTTATCCTCTTTCACATTCATTTATCTCCTCTTACCGTACCCGCTGATTATTCCGACTCAGGAGTCTGATTCTGACTAAATAATCAGCGAACCTGACCTGACCACTTTCAAGTATTTCATAAACTTGATCATGTCAAGATTTCCTCGGTCTTGCTTTGCTGCTATTATCAACCACATTCACCTCATAAATTTGTTTAATTTTTATTTTTAAACCGTTTAATTGAATATGTATTGTCCACTTCCGTAGTACATTGGTAAGCGCGTTTGGTTACGGTACGGATGTCCTAAGTTTATTACCAGGTGGGGTCAAAATAAGTGATTTTTAGATGTAATATTTAATATTACCCGGGCCTGGTACTGGAAGCACAGAGTAGACTCACTTGAAACACCTTTCTTTCATGTATTCAACGATCAATATAACTCTACTTGTACATTTGTGACAGTGCCCTATGCACCATTGGGTGCGAATAAGGGTTAGAAAAAGAAGTTTTTTTGTATTATTTTAAATTTAAGTATTACCTGGTAAATATCGCTACTAATTCCTTAAAATCTATCGTGACACGTGTTTCGATGCATTGCGCATCATTTTCAAACACCGTATGTGAAGCTAAGTCTAAATTTTAGAGTTATATCCTTGGGACGATGAATGTTGAAGAGGGGGTAGGGGTTGTTTCCTATTTTTATTAAATTATTAATTCTTTTTTATGTGTAGGAACACAGACTATAGGTTTTAAGAAAAAGTGGTATTTACCAAATAAAAAAATAAATAAAAATTAGAATATTTTACCACAGAGTGATTGCCGACTCAATTTATTTGCGTTTATTTTAAAGAAATGTCTTTAATTATTTGGAACAAAGACAATAAACAAGTTTTAAGATATAGTAGTATTAACCAAGTAAAACGTAAATTAATATATATTTTACCATAATATCTCAATTAAATAACGTTTTTTTTTAAATATTTATTTGCTTTTATTTTAAAGAAATACCGATAATTATTGGAGTCGAAATATGAAATGTTGTAGCATATCTATTGAGCTATGATTTGCGTAATTTGTTTCGTCCACATAAACAATAGGCATTGCAGCATCCTGCGAGTGCATCTCTCCGCCACTCTTACTTTCAGAAAGTGCATAATGCGCCCGCTAGCACCAGCGCACACCTTCTCTCGCATTCCCGATCTCGGCTGACGGCATTCTAGTACTTGTGTAAATCGCTGAATTCCCTCAATAAGAGGTATCGGTTTTGTAACATTGCGTTATCCACGCGACTCGACACATTTACATAAATATCGGCGCCGATGACGCACTCACCAGTGTCCGACGCTGATCGGACTTTCTTCGGACGTTTCTTCGGCGCTCGAATACCGCGCGAAACGTGGACGAATCTTATTTATTTATTTTAACATATTACATACATAAGTCACATATCGCTAACTTCTTTCAACAAAGTCATACATCAATTTTATTTTTAGGAAATCGTTTTTAAATTATTTATTGTAACTGCAGACAGTTGGTAGAATTCCATATTGAATTGTTGGGTAATAAATCCAAAATAAAACAAGTTTTTTTGGATTGAATTCTACATTTATTTATGTATATCTTAATACGTGACGCGTTTCTTCTTCTTAATGGATGTTGCAATGCCAATTCTTCGTCTCGTGTTTGATAATGTCCTAAGAAGACGAAACGCGTCACGTATTAACATATACATAACTAAATGTAGAATTCAATCCAACAAACCTAGTTTTATTTTGGATACCAAGCAATTGATTTTAAAGTTTAAAAATATAACACGTAAAATGTATTAAAATAAATATCAACCCTCTTATTGAACTTTTTACTGTGCAACAGATCTTTTTATGTAAAACCTGAAGGTTTTTTTCTCCATTTGAAAGATATTTAGTATATTAAAAAAAAAATAATTAAACTTTACATTTTCTTCAAAATGCAAAAACGTCACTTTCTGCCCTGTAGCGGGTAAATATTAAGTTAAAAATATGCCGCTTTTGCTAGGATATAGTACATTTTCTGGGCACTCCGAAAACATGCACAGCTGAAAATTGACGATTTTTGATTTATGACGTTGTTGAAAGGAGTGAGCGATATATAATATTCCCGATGAGTAACTTCCATTACTCGTTTTGGGACATGGAATTAAGGATGTCAAGACTGAAAAACAGATAAGAAAGTGACAAATATGAAAACACTAGGCAAAATATAAAATATAAAGCAATAAAACGGGTGTCGGGTTGTGGTCCCTTGAGTGTTGAGGCCTGTTGAGTCAGAGTTTCTGAATTCGAACCCCTTCTAATTTCTCATAATGAACCGCTAAGGCTCACAGAAATAGTTTGAAATTGTATTTTTGTGAATAATAAAAATATCTCTTTTATTTTCAAAATTAAATTAAAAGTTACAGGAAATAGGCATGTAAAAAAACATAAGTTAATATGCATGTTTAAAGCTAGAAAATGAGAAACGTGTGTATTGTTTGGCATTCTGGGTCATCTATGGAATGTTTAGATCGCCCAAATCACTCACGTGTTTTGTGCTGAGGCGAAATTTTTGGCATTCTTGGCATGTTAAGATCGCCCAAATCACTTACGTGTACTGTGCTGAGGCGAAATTGTTTGCATTCTCGGCCACCTATGGAATGTTTACATCGCCCAAATCACTTACATATTGTGCTGAGAGACAAAAAACGCGAATATATTAGCGAGTTGCAACAACGGCTCAGAAAGCGGAGTCGCGACCTTTAGATGGACGAAACGCGGATGTAGATATTGGTGAATAGAATGTTCTCTCGGTAGATTGGCAGCGGTAGAGGGGACGGTGGTGGAGGTTTCGCCAACACTACACATGTATGCAGCCTAGTATAGCAAGTTTTATCTGGATATCTGACATTTTACTGCACGGCTTATCTTTCAACTCCATCTGAGCGTCATAGCCGCGTGACCGCACGACCATCTCGCAGGGGTAAAAGTAGAATCAGCAAGGTTAGGGAATTTTAAGTCGTTTCGATACGTCAACACATTGCAAAAAGAGCATTCTAAAAGAAAAAATCGTAACCTGCGAACCGTAATCCGGTTCTTAGATCACAAGTTAATGTAGCCAATCGTTCCAGCGGCTATTACGAATTCAATAACCCGGGTATTTAGTTACATTCAGGCTGGTCCATTGGTCGGCAGAGTGTGGTTCCGAAGCCGAATGTGGCTCTTTGACCCTTTAAGAACAAATCTCCGCGGGAAGGCTCTTCGACTCTGCGTATTTATGCCAACAATATTTTCGAGCATAAAACTTATTAAAAGCAAACGGAGGAATTATCTTATTTATATTTATAAATATAACGACATACAATCCTGTCTTGATCAAACTTTCGAAAGAGATGTAAGGACATAATTCGCAACAAGTGTTCTTATGGATACCCTCCTTTCACATTTTTTTACTACTACTACTAATACCATCACGCCGTTTCGTGAGAGGATGGAATGCCACAATATTCTGTCCCGACATACACTCCACGCTTCTTTCACATCCATACATCTTGCCTACATGCCCTCCAATTACGTAGACTTTACTCTTTTTTGGACATCCTAGTTTTGTTATTTTTTCAGAAATGTGGTGTCTTATTTAGAAAATATGAAAAGACGAACGAGACAAATAAATGAGCTCTGTGACAAATCTTGATTGAAATGAAACATTGAATCCATTGTGTCTATTGTATTGTTGTAAGGGATCAACCTTATTAATTTATTATCAACTATACACATGCACTATCCTTTTTAAGACAAATAAACTAAATATGCCATAAATCATTGGACATTGGCAATCCCTTGCGAGGATCTTGTTAATCCTTGGGAAGGAGAATTTTCTAAGGCAACTAATATTTTTTTTGATCGTTGTAATGTGCATATTTAGCTCTATGCTTATAAGTTTGCCGACCACTGGGCTAGACAGTCGAAAACACGAGTGTTTAATGTCAAGTCCTACCTGTAATAAGCACTTGTTGAACACCTTCCCGTTATTTAACGATTGGTAAATATCGGTTACCAATAATCATTTATTTCCCAAACCGCGGCTTCAAGGTAAGCCGGTTGGAGGCGTTTACTGGTCCAATACACACGCAGATGGAGTGATTCAGAAACGCTAATATATAACGTTTAATTTGTAATGGATTGGCGGTGTAGTTCACCGTGGAATGGACAAAAAATACAGTTATTCCGTGAATTATAATGCACAAGGATAGCACCGTGTCAGTAATCTCACGATCGCGTTGCCTTGCTTTCAACTGCGTTACTTTGCCAACTGATGGAATTTCCATCGAAATTGTAATGTCATTGTAGCTAATGGAATATTTAAATCATATAAATAATTAAACTATTTGTGCAAATATCAATGTAGCTTTTTGACTTATTTTTATACTAGATATACCATCCTGACCTACAAAAAATTCTTTAAGAATTAAGATAATGAGCAAATTAATATTAACATTTTTATTTATTCACATATATGATAATTGTTCATGTTAGAATACACATATATTTCTTATGCAAAGAGTTTTGTTTGCATTATGCATATTAGATGCATAAAGCGTGTTAAAAAAATAAGTACAAAAAACATATTGTATACATACTAATACATACAGTTTAATATTGCCAAATCGATGCACTGAACCCTCATGGTCACAATATTAAACATTATCAAGAGCTGTTAAATGATTTAAACCTTCAGAATTTCTAACATAAATTCAATAAATATTTTTTTTTCTTTTGAAATAACAATTAATTATTTATAGCACATAGATTCCAAACTTTGATAAATCTTAGGTATAAAATGAAATAGTGCTTGTTGGTTTAAAAAAATAGAATAACAAGTAAGCAATCTATAGTGTTACTAAACTCTGATAGTATGATATGTAAATTATATCTCATCACTGATTAAGGGAATATGAATGTCGGGGTATTTAGAAGAAGAATATGTATTAAACATAAACATATTCCTCTCAAATATCCGAATAATATTCGTACTTAAAATAAACTTGTCACCATCTTGAATGTCCAGATAAAACTTGTCACCATAAAAAAAACGCGCTTAGTGTCAGAAATGAAAACTCTGAGAAGCATGACAGGCAAGAGTCTTCGAGATAGAATCAGAAATGCCAGGGAAATATGCGAGATCGAAGATGTCGTTAGGTGGGGAAGGCAACGAAGGAGACAATGGTATGCGCATGTGAGGAGAATGGAACCATCCAGACTCCTCCACATCGCACTGTACGGCCAACCCCATGGTAGACGACTCCCGGGCAGACCACCAAAGAGATGGGTCGATAGCTGGGAGGCTAATCCCTCTTAAAAAGGCCTATAATAATAAGAACAAGAAGAAGACCATCTTGAATGTATTTTTATTGTAAACCATATCAGCACCCATTGGAATGTTACGTGCAATGCGCAAATTATAAATGAGCTTGAAAGTTTAAGAAAACTTATTAAAAAATGTAATTACAACATTTTGAGTGTGTCCAAATACTTGTTCACAAAATCTGGATTATCTCCAATTACAGGAGTTATTTTCATATTATTTTTTGACATCTCATCAAAGGTGAAGAAGAATATGGAAGTCTGGGCATTTACGGGGCTTACGACCGTCATAGGCTGGTTTAAGTGCCGTAAATGCACAGACTTCCATATTTTTCTTTATCTTTGATGAGATGTCAAAAAAAAAAAATTAGTATTAAATAATTTCTCGCTCGTATTTAATAAGCTCGGTGCAGAAGATGGTAGTTACTATAATGCGAGAGATCCCGAATCCGCGTCGTATATTTAAAAAAAATATTTATTATTATTTTCAAAAATACTTAACTTCATACTATTTCTGTGAGCTAAGGCGGCTCATTATTAAATATAGGTATGAAATTGTAGTAGAGTGGGTTTGAACCGGGAAACTCTGACTAATGAGTCCTCGCAATTTTGGTTGCTTAGTAGACAATGCTTCTTAGCATTAAAGCTTCCAATGTACATTTTTTCTGTTTGTGAAGTTATAATATATAAATAAATAAATAAAAATAAATGAATGAACAGAGTCACAATTATATATTTTTTCTCTAGCTCGTTTAAATATGAATGATCGTTTTCTTTTTATTATATGTATATATATATATATATATATATATATATATATATATATATATATATATATATATATATATATATATATATACATATATATATATATATATATATATATATATATATATATATATATATATATATATATATATATATATATATATATATATATATATATGTAAACAAATATTTCTGGCGTTATATTATGTATTAATATAAATCTATTTATGCATATGTTTACATGTAAAAAAAAGCGATTCAATGTTTTTACTAAAGGCTTTTGTTATGTTGCGACTGTTTTATAAATTGTGATGTATTTATTTATACTATGCGAAGTTTAATTTTTATGTCGACCTGTTTTGCTTTTACGTTTTAATCCGCAAACTAATAATGCGTTTTTTTTATTAATTCTGAAAATATAAAAATAATACATTTTTTAAGATGATCATAATTCATATTTCAAACCTATTTTTTTTTAACGATTTTGAGAATTCGATTTGTAGTTCATATATTTATCCTTCATGTTCATGAATTAAATACACAAAATATGATACATTCTAGAAGACACCACAGCCTAGTCGTGCAATACGAAGAAAAACTATACAAATCAGACTTAGTAGGGCGAATTTTTCGTTTGAGGCTAGAATTAATTATAATTTTTATAATTTTTTATGTACATTTATTGACTTTTCTTTGAAAAAAGGTAGTCTTCCTGTTGATCAAAAGCAGGAGATGTGATATTATTTTGTCAGTACTTTTTTTATGCGAATTTGTCCTGATTTGTACGAACTAAAATAATATACAAAGTATTCTACAATAGCTCTTGTGAACTCATACTCGTCGGTCATGAGATTACTAATGTACAGCATCATGAGATTCATGGTGTATGTAGAATTACGAAGTGACATGAGAATTATAATATATGTATGAGTTCCAAAAATTTTAGAAGTGTGGTAGTCAATCGTGGGTAGAATGGTAAATGTTGCACTCGTATAAAGTGATCACTTTACCAGCACATGATAGGTTATAAGCCCTGTAAATGTCCAGACTTCCATATTCTTCTTCATCTATGTTGGGATGTCAAAATAAACACTATTGAGCGATAATGATTAATAATTTTATTTTCTATAATACATGATTACATATTTTAATTATGGTTTTGTATCCTACATCAAATATAATGCGAGCTTATTTTACGTAACCATTAGTCGTCCAACGACACTTTGTACGTGTCGTGTGATTGATTTTAGATTCCTTGTCGATGGTGTCATGTTCGAGGCATTTTGTGTTGCAGATTAGTGTTGCTGTGCGTGGTGGCTGTGTTGGCCCAAGACGCCGACTACCCAGAGGGCGAAGCACCCAGGCCACGCAACTCTCTGCTGCGTCGGGGGGCGCTGGCGCGCAGCCAAGCCAACAAGGCGACCCCCTCGACCACAACGACAGCTGCCCCCAAGGTGCGCATATCCAACTTAACCATTCATTCAACCATGTCCACAAACTGTCTGTCGGTGGACAGCTCCCTCGCATCCTCCCGAGTCAAGTCCGAAGTTCAGACGAGAACTGCAGACGAATTGTCAGCAGTAGTCGTCCTGGGCGGCGCGAACCTGATGCCTTGTAAAAGAGGCAAGCTCTCGGGAGGCATGCGGATTACATGACTTAGCCAACTGAATCGCATTTTTTGACTAAAGTTAAACCCAAGATTTGCTGCGTCCTAACTTAACCCAGGTCTTCATTTATCCTTCATCTTCATCATTAGCCCTCTGTCCACAACTTACTTTGCTTGTCGTGTGGCTCCGGCTTCTTCTTCATTCATGTGGGATGTGTCTTAGAAATAAATAAGTCTTGGCTCCAGTCTCATCAGCCACTCCACCGCCTCCTAGATATCTCGAAGGTCACCACCAAACCCTTTGAGTCAGCAGAACTTCACTTTGTGCAGGTCTGCTGACTCAAAGGCTCACTCAAACACTCGCTCTTATGGTCTTCTCAGCTCCACACTCACAATCAGGGTTGTTCCTTTTCCCCCACCTTCAGAGCGAGTAGTTGCAGCAACCCTCCTCTGGTTTGACAATTTTTTTAAAATTCAAATGAATATCTTATCATGGGTCCCGGTTAGGGAGGTGTTCATTAACATAAATTGTAATTTTAATTTAAAAATGAAAAAAGAATAAAAAAAAGAATGCAGGTAATTAACGTTAATATATAATGTCGGGTTGTGGTCGCGGACTCTTGAGTCAGAATTTCTCGGTTCGAGCCCAACGACAATCTGATACCTATTTCTAATGATGAGCCGCCTGGGTTCACATAAATAGTATGAAATTGAAGTATTTTCACAAATAATAAAAACACAAATCTTTTTCTTAAAAAAAAATGTATTTACGAATTGACCCAAGTTACTTTTTTGACGTGGAAACTATTTGTCTCACGCATATTTTACAAATTGTATAATTACTCGTATATTATTTAAAAAAATATTTTGTGAACATGATAGAAGAGCATCAATTTAATTTATTTAAAATAAAAAGATTTTTAGTTGTGATTTTCATTGAATCCTTAAGCACAAAAGAGGCCCCTAATATTAAACAATCGACATTTGATATGCCGAGTATGTGTGTGGAATAGAGGCGAATATGTGACAGTATAAGAGGGAACAAATTTTAGGTCAATGCCAACCGGATTTTTTTTATTGACTAAACCAGTTTTTTTTTCAACGTGTGCTTTTGATAGGCGTTACCAACGTTTTGAAAATGCTACATAAAAACGGTTTCGTTTTTTTTATAATATTGTTACAAAGTAACATTTGTAAGACAGGATATGTCAAAGATCAAATATCCAATTAATTGATCCGAACGTCAACTAATGTCTGTAATTGACATGTGTATTATAAAATTAACGTTAATTCCAAATACATATGCAGACATATTGTTGTGAGAATAAACGATCATTTTTATAGGTCTGGCTTGTAGCAGACGATACGTAATAGATATACATAAGATTGAAATCATGGTCACAATGATGTCAAATTTATCTATAGACTACAAAGCCCATGCAGCACGTTAAGAGCATCTCAGAAGAAATACAATACAAAATATGCATACAAAATACTCTGTTTATTCAATATTTACATTGTCATTGATTGGTGCTTCAATAAGTTATACTGATAGTCATGGTTTGTGTGATAACTAAAATTTGAGATATATCTACATATGTCCGTGGTTCGATATTTTCGAGAAACCGATAAAAAATTGCATGTATTGTTATTCCGGTTTTTGTTATTGCTACGTTGGTTTTTTTTTAAAACACAATAACAATAAATATTATTTGCTCAAGGTGTGATACTTCATTTGTTCATAAATAGCGTCTGACGTGCACGCTTGTGCGCTTTGTAGCCATCAGCAAAAAATCCATCAGCATACGTCGCTGCAAGCCATGGGCAAATAAGACAATATTTTCCATCGCATCGATAATAATCGAATAACTTACACATTACTGCCAAACAAAAATTAATTAGTAAAGTCATTAATACAATGTTCCGGAAGCTCTCAATATGTAGTTAAAGGCTTGGAAAAACTCAACTCGTCGTTTACAACTTTCTTGCCGGTAAGCAATAATATAGGAGAGCTTTGAAAATAATTATTTTTCTACTTACCCCGTCATTAAGTTATTATTGTTTCTGCATTAACTTTGTGATAAGACATGTTACAATGATTAAAGAAAACACTTGTTTTATACCACTTGAGTTTTATTAAAGACTACATGGTTTAGAAGTTAAACTTTCATCATTCAGGTCTGTATAATTACTAAAATATAAAATATAAAATTGTTCTATAAATAAGGAGAGGGAAAAGTTAGGGGAAGGTGGTTAGTCAAGGGGCGGAGTTTGAAAACAAAGGAAAAATGGAAAGCAAAGGTGAAGAATTTTGAAACTATATATATATAGTTTCAAAATTACACACACATATATATATATATATATATATATATATATATATATATATATATATATATATATATATATATATATATATATATATATATACTATACATATATACCATAAATACATACGTTTTGACCAATTGTACACTAAATCATGGCTAAATATTGCTTATTATTACTTTTGCTCTTTCCTCTTTTACTTACTTTCGTTACTAGTACATTAATACTTCCCTGCAAGAGTAGGCAGAAAGGAGAAAACGTCACACTCCTCTGCCCTGATATACACTCCTGGTTTCTTCTTCATGTAGTCATACAAACACTTTGGTAACGCAAACTTTAGCAAAAATGTATTGAATTTGTATGGTGAACATGAGGGAATATGTCACATAATATTGTACATAAAGTGTCACTGAAAGATATACTTTGCAGCAATTATTTTAACGCTACGAAAAAAAACTATCATTGCACTTTCACGCAAATTGTTTTAACATATGTCAAGCTTACGATCTCAACACTTTCTCTCATCTATTACTATCGTGCTCATGTAAGATTCGTCTTTCAGGTATCATTCAGACAAAAAAGTTACTTACGATTTAAAAAAAAATACGTGTAGAATATCCATTTGGTATATTTTGTTGCGTTAATTTGCAAACTTTTTTACGGCAAAAGCTAAACAGGCAGTAAACAATAGATTCCTTATTGAAGTGAAACATGGAGTTAAAAGAAGAATGAAAGTGGACGCTTATTACGCTTTTATTTAGTTAAACTGATTTCTGTGCATTATTTCATGTGTTTCCAGCAATCAATCTTCTCTTTGTATGTAAATAAAAAAAAATCATCCGTAAAACACATAATTTAATCTTTAAAAAAACATTAATAACATTAAATAAATATATAATATGAAAATCAATATCAAAGGCAAAAAATGGAAAATGTATGGAGTCAACCTAAGTCAACCTAAGATTGAGATCTAGATAAAGATTGCTACGATTTTCATTTCGACCGTATACACTTGTCGTCAACTAGTTATTATAATGTGCGTAGCTGTGCGATTTGTGAAACCATGGTTGTGATTAATGAGCCGATGACAAGCGCCTATCGAAGACCAAACGAACACCAGTTTTCTTGTGAACTCAATCTCACCCGATGGAAATGCACAAATCTAGTATACCATATAGTATACTACTGCATATAATATCCTGCAAGTACTTTATGTACAGGGTGGCGCAAAATTAATCACCCAATCGGAAGATGCTATAATCTTTGCAAATGGCGTCGTACGTCAATCATATTTGACATTTATGAACTAGAAAGCTGCAGTATACAACATAATGTGTATCAACACTGTCGGCAGCCACTTGACGAATATCATCTTTTTTACTCAATAGAAAAATTGTTAAGGTCGAAATGATGATTTCCTTTACTCAATTTTTTTTAATTGGTTAAAAAAGTTATAAAAAACCATATACAAATAATTAATTTTGCGCCACCCCAAATATATTTGTGTACTGCAGCTGTCTAGTTCACAATTGTCAAATATTATTTATTGACGTACGACGCCATTTGCAAAAATTTAAACGTCTTCTGATATAGTGATTAATTTTGTGTCACCCTGTATATTGCCTTAACTATGTTTTATATATTTTTTGCAAGTCACGTATAGTAGCTTCGTGGCGCTATAAACGTGAGATCATAACACTTAAGATAAATTATACAAAAAAATCTGTTCTTTGAATAATATCGCTGGAATTACAAATAATAATAAAGATCACCAAGGCTATAAGTTGAAAGTAAAATGGTTACGTCACAATTCTTATTTTTCTGACGAAACGGGCAAAAAAAATTGCACGTATAAAAATAAATGATTGATTCTGGTGAAACAACAGAATGTTATAGCAATTTTTATGAGATACAATGTATATACGTACATCCTATATCCTACTCACATATGAATAATTATTAATAAAACCTAAGTTGTAATAATAATTTATTAAACTATATATTGTTTCAAAACTCTTCGCCTTTGCTTTCCGTTTTTCCTTTGTTTTCAAACTCAGCCCCTTGACTAACGCCCTCCCCTTAACATTCACTCTCCTTATTTATAGATTAATTTTATATTTTTTATTTTAGTTATTATACATACCTGAATAATGAAAGTTTAACTTCCGAAACATGTAGTCTTTAATGAAACTCAAGTGGTATAAAACAAATGTTTTCTTTAATAATGAGTAATTATTAATTATACACTGAACTCCCTTTTTACACGTTTCTTAAACGATTTAGAAAAAAACATACAAAAAATTGATCATTTATTTAAAAAAGCGTAACAATTAGGAATATCCTAAAATTAGGAATACCCTGTTTAAAAATAAAACACTTGTATGATACCACTTTTTGAGCTTTTTAATTTAATGTAATAAACTGAAAAACGTATGACGTATAAATTTCGTAGGAGGCAACCCACATTGGTTATGAAACCGGAGCCAAACGAAAAGTAAAGTGACACAAAATTTGATATTGCATAAGTGTTTTATTTTTATATTGAAATCATCATGTCATTCCATAAAGTCAATATCAAATAAAAAAAAATAAAAATATTATTCCTTAGCATATTAAGGAAGGTATGTTCCAAAAAATATATAATCTAACCATAGACGATCAAGTGATCACTTTGCACATGTTACACGTGTGTAAAGTGATCACTTAAACCAGCTTATGACGGTCGTAGAAGAACTAGGATGCAAGAAGGTTCAATTGAAGCATACATGTAGTTTCCAAAATTTGAGTGGTGTGGTTGTCAATCATGGGTAGATTGTTGAATGTTATACGTGTATAGATCCAGCCACATATATAGATATGCTAGATTGTAAGGCCCGTAAATGCCCAGACCACCATATTCTATTTCATCTATGTTGAGTTATCAATACAAATCATTATGATCAAGTCTGGTCATTTTTGGTCATCGATTAATTTAAGGACATGTTTTAAAAAGGTGGTTAACGTGTTGCAGGAAGCCCCGGTCGAGGAGTTGGAGGAAGAAGGTGAAGAGCTAGAAGAAGAAATTGAAGAAGATGCAGTTACCACTACCGAAGCTAACAGAAGGATAAAGGGCGGCGTTGTGAGACCATTCAGGAGCAACGATGACCTACTGGCTGCACTGAAAAGAAGACGCGCTGAAGCTGCTAATGGTAATTCAACACTTACAGTTATAACACTCTCCTTATCATTCATCGTTCACTTTTATTACACAAAGAGAACGATGAATGAAAAAGAAAGTGTTACATTACCATACCATAAAGTCAATTATGATTTTAAAATACAAAATATACTTACAGTTATATCTGCAAAAGATCACGATATTGAAGTTTTAGTTAACGATCTGTCCTCAGATGATTGAATTGATGGCAAAACAACCATATTTATTCAGATTCTCACACCTTCTGTATATCTTACGCGATTGAGATAATTCACATGCCAGTTTTTTAAAGCCATCTGTTCAATTTCCTGTAAAGTAATATTTACGAGATTTTCTGAAAGCATTTGTTTTGTTGTTCATTTTGTCAAAATACTAAAATATGTCGACATTTAACAGTCTCTAACGTACATCTTTCCACAGTATCATCTTGTTGGATGTACTTGTCCCGAGCTCCAATCGTTTAAATATAAAAATAGAACTTACAATTAGTCCTTGATCGTTTTTGTTACATAGATCTAGGATATTCTTTGTAGTGTAGTACCATTTACTCTTCTCTGAGATACTAGGATCTTGGTAGAGACTTTAACTACCTAGTTTCATTACCATCTCTTTTATGGGGTCCCGGTAAATTAAATATATTCTTACACTTCTTCTTATGAACCAAAATCCATAACATCTTATAAATTTTGCAATATTTAAGGTATTTCCAAGTCTCCATTTATGGGATCCTGGTAAATTAAATTAATTATTCATCACCTTCTGGGCTACAATTTATATAGTCAGACAACTTTTGCAGGCATTTAAGGTATTTCTAACTCTTTATTTATGGGGTCTTGGTAAGCTGAATATATTCTTCATCTTCTTCTGACGCTTCTTCTACTAAGCCACAATCTATTATATCAGACAACTTTTGGAAAGTATTCAAGGTATTTCAAAGTCTCTATTAATGGGGCCCTGCTAAATTAAATGTATTCTTTATCTTTTTCTTCTGAGCCATAATCAATAATATCAGATAACCTTTGGAAGTTCTGAAATGTATAATGTTCTCATTTATGGGACCTGGATAATTGAATAATTCCTCATCATGTTAACTCTAATATTAATTACGTGAAGAAATGTGGTACTGCATTTGAGGAGTTGGAATAATTGGCGGGTATGTATGACGAGATGCATGAATGTGGAAGAGGCTAATAATGTTTTGCAAACACAGAATAATGTGGCGTTGTATTATCTCTGCGGGGAAGCAGCGTGATGGTTAGTTAGTTTTACATCTTTATTCGCAATATTTTGAATATGTCCAAATGTTTCTTAACCCAGAATTTGTGAACTTTTGTAAACTTACATATGTTAACCTTTCCGGGATTACAAAAATAGATGTCCGACTTTCTCTGGGGAGTGGGTACTTTTTACATATTTTTTTTCATTGAATCTATGTATTATGAAGATAGAAATTATGTTAAAATAATTTAAAAAAAAACACCTTTTCCATTTTCGATTATTCGATTATTCGATTTTTTCCAGGTCAACATTAAGCTAGTGTGATGTCAAATAGTTAATAATCTCGTTTTTGTAATAAATACATTTGGTCATTTTCTCCTGTATGAGGACGATATTATTAATTTCCTATAATTACAGAGAAAGAGCATTTCTGCTAACGGAAATCGTAGATGAGCCGAATGGTCAGAAATTATTTAGTGTGTACCAACCATTTTATTCATTGAAAAAATCAACTACTTTTCAGGCAAGACTCACCACACCCAGGAAGCGACCAGCGAAAAACCAGTCGCCGAAAGTCAACCACAAGCTGATCACTCAATAAATGGAAACAAAAACAACCAAGGTGAAATATTAATTAATTCAAGTAAACTTTTTAAAATCCCTAGCCCAAAGATTCTTCGACACATTGTGATTGATACTACGTAAAATACAAACATTTTATTAGTGTATTGGAGCATTCTACATGATTATTATGCCATATACTTCTTTGTCCACCTCTGTAGGATAATTGTCAGCACGCTCGGCTACCGTACTAGACATCCAGGGTTCGATTCCCAGAGGGGGTCAAAGAATATGTGATATTTCACTCTATTTATTAAATATTACCCTAGATTAGTGCCTGATGCGCAGGGCTGATGACCTTTCCTTCATGTGTTAACGATCAAGATGACACTGCTTTTGTTCATGATGGAGTGCCCTTTGCACCATCGGGTGCGGATAAGGGTTAAACAGAGAACTCAAATCATTACTATTGAATTGTCACTTTAAAATTTTGTATTTTATAAAAGAATTCACATATAATACAATGATGGTATGTGTTTATACCCGTACTGTCCATCACTCATACTACATCAAATGTATCCTTTGTATAAAATTTTGTATAAAACGTTATGGATTTTGCAGTTTTGCATTCCAGGCAATCGATATGTAAGTATATTATCTAATACGACTTACGTTACGTGTATACTTATCCATAATTACCTAAGGATTTTTTTTATGTGACAAGATATTAACATATTTTACGGCTGTCTAGTTTCAAAAGAACGTCAGGTTTCTTTATTACGTGTAGAATAATCTGAACAAGTAGTTTCCAACTCGTGATTAATTTAATTATTATTTGAATCACTCATATTATGATTTACCATTTTACGACTTAGTTATAAAATCACTCTACTTGTATCTTATTATAACTTAATTATGACGCTGACAGCTTCTTTCGATAAACTTATTAATACTAAAAACTTGTTATAAAAACTAAGCGTGTAGAACCGTATATTATATGTGATAGAAGTGAAACATGAGAAAGAGAAAGAGCTTCAAAGAAATATAACAATTAAAATTTTGTTAAAAAACAATCACATGACACAAACGTAAAATAAACGCAAAAAATCACAAAACACAATGATAAATATTATTTACCCAACATGTGGTACATCTACTGTTTATATATAGCGTCTGACGTGAGCATCTAACATGCAACGCGCAAATGAACGACATAATATTATTCTATCGCTTTGTATAATTTTTCATACGTCTATCTCTCTTTCTCTTTTTCTCTATGTCATAACTTTCTTCTCTCTCGTGTAATGAAATGTGCCAAAAAAAGTAACGCGTCCTTGAAATTTCGCTCTCAATTATTGTCTAACAATCGTTTATCGAATCTCTTTCTCTTTTTATCTACGTCATAAATTTCTTCTCTCTCGTGTAAAGAAATGTGCCTTATAAAAGTGACGCGTCTTCGGAATTTTGGGCTAACTTTTGTCCTCAATTATTGGATTGCCGTCTAATAAGTTAATAATAAATAAATCTATGGCCAGTCCGGCACTGGTTACATCTACTAACTGGCGGGAAAAAACGATTTTCAAGAAAAAAATAACTTTTTGATTTATGTGCTCCTGTTACTCCGAATGCTGAAACCGCCTACGACACTTTAGCAATGATTCTGTGAATTATTTTAAATATCGAATATGTATGTCTTTTTAATCCGATTTTTATCTTTCTTTATCTTGTCTTATTTTTTTTTCAATGACATGCGGAAACCGTTCAACTAGGAGCGCATAAATAGAAAAGGGTAAAATGTATTTAAAAAGTAATTTATTTCAGCCAGTCCGACCCTGGTTCCAATTGCGTAATTTACTCTTTGAATACGTAATGAAACCAGGGTCGGAATCGAAATAAATTATTGCAGATACATATTTCACTATTGCAATCTATGAGCTCCTGGCACTCCACTACAGATACTGGTTTAAAAAGAAGGCAAGAAATGTCTTAATCGCTAAAAACTACATCATATGTCTGAGGCAAAATTATCAACAGTGTAGGATCTAATTAAAGTAATATATGTAATATTTGCATACATTTTTCTAGGTTTATTTATCGTATGTTGAAAGTTCAATTTACCTACTCGTACCAATCGGCATTGTCATATATTACATTTTTTTGGATAAAGCACATCAATGAAAAGTACACAATTGATGTTCTCTTATAAAAATAGTCCGCCCCCGTAGTGTAATAGTAGCATGCTCGGCTACCGTACCCGTAACAAATAAAAGTGATTTTTTCACTCTTATATTTATTCAATATTACCTTGGACTGGTACCGGAAGCGGAGGGCTGATCACCTTTCCTTCATGTGTTAACGATCAAGATAACACTGCGTTTATGTGTTGCAGTACCCTATGCACCGTTGGGGTGCGGATAAGGGTTTGAATGAATAAAATAAACGTGATATTGTTTTGAAAACTAGTTAGAAATTAATATCAAGGCATCGGTTTTATTCGTTAAAATATGGTCTGTCATATTTTTGGTATAACGTCGATGACATTATAATACGAATCCCAGTGAGTATATTTTTCTCAGGTGTAAAAATATGTAACAATAGTGGTAATAACCGAGTAAAATTTAAATTACAGATGGGTAGGTATTACGAAAAAGTGACTGCCACTTTTTGGTTATATCCATCAACAAGAAATTAATTTAACGAAAAAATTGTAAAAATATATTATCATTATCGTTTCTTTGTTACTGGCGTACAACAGAAGATATAAAATAACCTCCAAAAATTATAAAATAAAAATGAATAATTATATGAAATATACAAGTCGTATTCATCGAATTCGGTGTTTTTGAGATTGATCCTTTTACAATTTCAAGCAATGGGTTACATATTAAAAAAAAAATTGCACCCGAAAAATTACTTTTCCATGAAACTGTATATATTTGCCATGTATTTCAAGGTCAAGGTCAGATTAATTGATATTTTACTATAAATACCTAGTACTATATTACGTATAATCTTAATTTTACGATTCCCAAATTTTTATTATATATTTGTATCATTTTTATTTTTATTTTCAGTTTTTTGTGTATTCCGTCATATAAATGTGATGTCAATTAATTTTTCGGTAGGTACTTAATAAATAATTTCATTAATTGATTTGCCAGTCACTTTGCGGTAATATCAATTTATTTTTTATTTAAATTTCATTTGGTAAATACCACTATTTATTAAAATATATTGTGACTCGTATTTTAATGCATTGATCATTATTTTCAACACTATTTAGTATACTATCATCAATTTCACAATTCGCAGAACTTTGTAATTTTTTTTAGTTTTTATCCATTCAGTTTCAATCCCTCAAAAGGTATTTATATAAATATAATGTAAATTTACTTATCTACATAAGTATTGCTAGGTACTATTCACGTGGTTTAAATACGGTTATAACATGAATTAGATACAAGCGAAAAAAATGTTTTAATTGTTTTATTCTTGAGGAACAAAGGTAAGACTAAGTTGCAATCCAAAGTATTTGAAGCATGGAGACTCGTTTAAATCCAGACGGATGTACGTCAAATTATACGTGATGCTATTAAGACATATACAGGTGCATAATATTCATTATTCCTCGTAGTCATGTGACAATCCAGTAACCCACGTCATTATTTCCGAATATACGGGTTTATTATTTCATTTGATATATCCGATCAAGGAAAGACCATACAACGCTCACTCCTTTCAACAACGTCATAAATAAAAAAAGGTGATTTTTCTGGAGATCATTTTTAAATTTTAAAAATATAATGAAATGTATTAAAAATACATATCAAGCCACTTATTGAACTTTTTACCATTTTTAGGTAAAACCTGGCTGTTTTTTCTCCATTTGAAAATTTTTAAGTACATTTCAAAAAATAATTAAACAATACCTTTTCTTCAAAAAGCAAAAACAACACTTTCTGCCCTGTAGCGGGTAAATATTAAGTCAAAATTATGCCACTTTTGCTGGAATATAGTACATTTTTTGAGAATTCCGAAAACATACACAACTGAAAATTAACGATTTTTGATATATGACGTTGTTGAAAGGAGTGAGCGACATCTGGGAAACCATTCAGTACTTTAAATACGATATGATGTACAAAATTGATTTCGCCCCTTTTCCATAGATGTCACTTATTTCGCTACACTTTAAAAAAAAAGATATTACAGTTTAATTTAGAAAAGGATTTCTTTTACTGAATTTTATTACATTACAACTGTTTACAAATGTTTGTTCAAATAATTGCCATAAGTTAAAAAAAGATTTTTCATTACCAACCATTACCATAATTATTAAAATATACTTATATAAGTATTTTGACATGTAACCAATGAGGAAGAAGGATATGGAAATCTAGGTACTTACAGGGCTTATGACCTATCACAGGCTGGTTAAGTAATCACTTTATCTACACGTAACATTCACCATTCTAAAAATTATTGACCACTTATATTTTTTTTAAACTCGTATATCAAATGTATCCTATAATTGACACGATCTTTCATTTGTGAGTTCTCGGCAGCATTGATGGTTGAGTTGAGTAAGCTTTGGCAGAGACCCTTATGAAAGTGTTTGTAAGATTTTTTCCAAATTAAATTTCATACTGGGACAATATTTGTTCTTCCATTTTTTAGAGGAAAAAGCCGCGTACATATGATTTTAAATATTGATTAAACTAATAATTAAAAAAAATATGAGTAGTGAGGTTATCAATAATGGGTAGAATGATGTATATTACAGTGTTTAAGAGATAACTTAAACCAGCCTATGACCGATCTTAAGCCCTGTAAACGCCCAGACTACAATATTTTTCTTCATATACGTTGAGGTGTACTGTATCCATATCCACTTTTGATCTGCGCCGACTCTATTAGTAGATGAAATATTTGTTTTTTTTTTTAAATCGTTAAAATAATAAAATTTATGTATGTTCCTCATCGTCTGACTATCAAGTAAACAATCGATTATGAATAAAAGTAGTGAAAATTCTACTGTGAATCAAGACTTTCATATTCTTCTTCATGTATGTTGAGATGTTAATTTAGATAAAAGAGATTTGGAAACATTCAAATGTTCTTTTTTGTTTATATTTTCTTCAGTTTCTTAATGATTCATGCGTTATTTTGATGGCGAATAAAATAATTGATTGTCAAGTGATTGAATTTTTAAAGCTAGCTTAAATTTGATCCAGGTTATTACATAACATTTTCATATTTATTTTTGATAAATATTTTGTAGTACTTTTGTATTTTTATAATGAATATGCGTTAAATGAAAACCTAAGCGAAATGTATGACATTATTTAAACATATGCGTTTTTGGTGTGTTCTATTTGAAATAATTTGAAAATGCGACAAAAATTGATTAATCAATCAGATATATAAGTGTCTCAACATAAACGGATAATCTTTTTTTACGGAAAAGGAAATATGAAAGTCTTGGCACCTATTCATCAAGTTTACAACCTACAGTACAGCAGACAGACACGGAACAATAATTCATCTAATGGATCTCAAATTAATATGGTCCTTGGTTGTTTAGGTCGAAGACGCTACAACGCTCCTGCCAAGAGCGAGCCAGCAGCAGCCGCCGAGGAGGCACCAGCCCCTGTCCCCAAACTAAGCAGAAATCGCTTCAGCGCTAGAAGTAATAAATAAAACATTATTTTCAACCCTTAAATGTTCATAATATATATCAAATAATTATTTAGTCGCGAAGTAATTACCAATATTGCTTGTTTCGATCTTGTTCACTGAACTCAGAATGACAAAAATTCTATCCAAATGTATAAATAATGTGTAAGTACAATAGGTATAAAATGAAATCTTATTACTTAATAAAATTTACAAGATAATTATTGTCTTTTATTTATTAATATTTTAAATCATAAAAAGCATTTTAATAACCATTATTAATTTTATATAAATAATCTAAATTTCAAGCACTGATTCGTATTTTTCCAATTTACAACTTACAAAATTGATTTATTTAAAATCTCCATAAAGTAATTTTTAACATTTTTTACTTGAAATTATTTATTATTTCTATTATTCTTTATTCTATTACAATAATTATCTATTTTATACACTATACATTTTTATATTTTACCTTCTAAAACAGTACCTACATATTTTATATACATGTATGTATATATATTTTTCCTAAAGTGACACTCTTGCATAAAAAACACATTATTATATATTATTATTTTTTTATTATTTCTTGATTTGAAACCACACAATCAATTTGTAAAAAATATTTATTATTTCCACTTATATAAACATGTAAGCAAACACTTATGACACTTTTTTTAAATACTGGACTGAAATATACAATAGAAAAAAACTGGGAAATAAGTAATGCAGTAAGTACTCTGCACGGATGGGTCTGAAAAATATATGAAAATTTAATGCTGGCATATGAACATACTCGTACATCATAACATAATTTAAATTTAAATTTAAAAATTAACTATGGAATTCAGGAATGAAAATAAGATACCTGTTACAATTATATATAAAAATACTGTCCCGATGGGTAGGTACTGACTATTAATTATCTTCACAGTATTTTATTGCTTAGCTAATTAAAAACTTACTCAATTCAACCATAGATGTTGCAGATGACTCTCATATGAAAGAATGTGTCGATTGAAGAATATAAATGCAACTTTCGAAATTTGAGTAATGTGGTTGTCAATTTTTCGTAGAATGGTGAATGTTATAGGTGCAAAAAGTGATCACTTAAACCAGCTTATGGCAGACAATAGCCTGATTTTCATATTCTTCTTCATTAATTTTGAGATATCAATGTTTCAATAATTTCCTAATTTGGATAGTTGGCTTGAATAATATATCACCAATAATGTCCAATTTCATAATAGGTAAGTGGTTAGCATTTGACTTCCATGTTGGAGGTCCCGGGCTCGATTCCTGGAGGGTCAAAATATATATATTTATATATATAAAAGAGTTTATCACACTAATATTTATTCAATGTTACCCCGAAGCACACGATTGATCACCTTCCCTATATTGCATCGATTTAATGCAGTGGCCTATGCATCACTGGGTGCAGATAAGGATCAGTACAAGTATTAAACTAGATCAACTAAAAAAAAACATTTTCAATAAGGTGGAAATGATTTTTTTGTTCCCAAGTATCTTCTCCATTTATTATCATAACCATTGAAATGTGATTATGTGCGATCCATAATGACATATGGAATCGAATGCACAGCGGACACCGCATTAACAAAAAACGCACAAAGAGTGTATGAAATGAATACTCTAAGGAGCATATCTGGCAAGAGTCTACAAGATAGAATAAGGATAAGAGAAACATGCGAGATCAAAGATGTCGTTAGGTGGGGAAGACAATGGTATTCCCAATGTGAGGAGAATGCCATCCAGACTCCCCCACATAGCATTCTATGGCCAACGCGATGGTAGACGACCAAAGAGATGGATTGACAACAGGGAATCGACATCGCAGAAGGATAATCCTGCTTAAAAACAGGCCACAAAACCATTTAAATCTGTTAACATATTGTATTTTAACATATTGATAAGAAAATTGCTATTTCAAAGATGGTATTTTTCAAAACAACGAATCGCAATATCAATCGTCTGGGTATGGTCTAATAACAAAAAGATGCTGTAGTTACTAGCGAAGTATACATACGCAAGAATTTTGATTGAATTATTTATATTAGATAAAATGTAATCAGGGAGGTTATGCGAGTCATATAGTAATAGTATCCTAGTATCAATGCCGTGGAAGCATTCTGCTCATACAGATTTCGATACACACTCACAAGCACATATATGTTCCCTCTTTTAAACCTTATCTGCAATTGATGGAGCAAAGGGCATTTCATCAAATCAACTAATTATTAATTTGATCGCTAAACAGATGTAATAACATTTTGTGTGTCCAAATACTTGTTCACAAAATCTGGATTATCTCCAATTACAGGAGTTATTTTCATATTATTTTTTGACATCTCATCAAGGTGAAGAAGAATATATATACAGAGCTTCCAAGAATTTGAGTAGTGTGGTTGTCAATAATGGGTAGAATTGGTGAATGTTACACGTGTGTAAAGTGATCACTTAAACCAGCCTTTGACGGTCGTCAGCCCCGTAAATGCCCAGACTTCCATATTCTTCTTCATCTTTGATGAGATGTCAAAAAATAATATGTTAATCAGATGATTGTATTGAGATCAGTCCTGCGTTCCATGGTAATATTGATATATATTTGATTGATGTGGTGTTCTATCTTTCTGCCTACTTCTGCAGCAAGAACGGAAATTTTGGTGAGTTAGCTAGTAAGTTAAATATTTCAAAATACATTATATCTTTAAAATTAGTATTAGTCGAGAAGCTGGGTGACATAATGTGCAAACTATGGATAAATAGGTATTGAGTTAATTAAGTAACTGTTTCGTATTTAAAAATCTGTCGACTGAAACCTCTGGATGTTTTACTACTAAAGATATTAAAGACTATAATAAAATAAAGATGTGTGCATATTTAATGATGAAATAAACGCGTAAGGCGATTGCAAAAATTAGACAGAGGTTAAGGGTCAGTCCTTGAGAAACTTTCTTTTTTTAAAACAAAATTATGTATTCACAATATTTTGAGAATCTCTAAATCTTTGATCCCAAATATGGGTTTGTCCACATGGGAGATTTTTTTCTTCCTATGTGGACAAAACCCAAATTTGTGTACAAAGATTTAGACACACCAAAAATATTGTAGTTAAAATAACTGGTCAAAATATAATATAAGTGTAATAATTTATTTATTTAAACTGTATAAAATGAAACAACTTTGTTTTAACCACTTTTTATTGGTACACTTTATCCAACTGGTTTTGACAAGAACCTTGTCATCATCAGGGTTTATGTACTAAATTCTAAAACATTGAAATACTCATGGTTAATTGCCCTTCCCTTACCAAAAACTTCCACACACTCCGAACACCATATTAAAATATGATTTAAAAAAAATATTTTAAAAAACTATTAAATGTTGTTTTTATTAGGAGTTTTAGGAATTTAGTACATAAACCCTGATGATGACAAGGTTCTTGTCGAAACCGGTTGGATAAAGTGTACCAATAAAAAGAGGTTATAACAATGTCGTTTTATTTTATAAAGTTTATAAAATGTGCCACAAAGTATCCAAGAAAATAATCCAAGAAAAAAATATTTATTCATTCAAGGTGATTGATTTGCTTCTCAAAAGAAGTCTATTACTTTTATAACTTTGTATTAGTTCAATAAGTTTTCTTGTAAGTTACATAAATATACAAAACACTCAAGATTTACGATTATCTGGCAAAAAATGGAAATGAAGGCGACATTGATATTTTCCACCACATTTATCCTTCATCATAACTGATAATCTATTTCATTACAGACTTATTCAAGTCCAACCCGCCAGCAGACATCTCCGGAGGGGAATCGAACCAAGAATCAGTGGAACTTAAGCCTAAGAGCGTCTTCAGACCAGGGCAGAAGCGATTTTAATAGCATATAAAATTGTGATCCATAAAACTTTATTATGAAATAAACCTACTACGATATATTTAAAAAATTGTTTTATTTTTTTTTATTTCGTATGCATTCGTATCGAAGATGGAAAGCAACAATTATTCACCGTTTACAAAAAAATGTATGAAAATTAATTTGAAAACATTTTATATTAATATAATAGTTTACTGTTTTGTTGAAATAGTTATTTAATAATAATGTAGTTTCATGGTAATTATATACGCGGTCTGTTAAATTAATACCTAGACCGACATCATAAACAAAATGTACTTTATTTAGAAGTTACATATTTATTTCCCTCTCAAAGTATTTACCTCCCCTTAATTTCAGTCAACGTATTAATTGAACAGGCCAAATAGGTATAATGAATTATTTTCTATTTATTTGGCTCAACTGAAGAGTTATGATTTTTATTTTATTTCTACCTTCCGTCATTGATATTTGAATGAATAGTGGACGGTCGAACCCAAAAATTTAATTAGTAACGACATTTTTACAAAAAGTCGTCACTTTACTCGATGGTTAGTTTCAAAGTAAAAACTTATTCCCATCTTATTATAAAATTACACTTCTGTAGTCAAAATGCGTTCTCTCAGACGAATGTGCGTCAAAAGATGTACAAGAGATGTTCGAATGGTGATATTAGTAATAATTGCAAGGCAAGAAAGAGGTGTGCATAATCGATAAAAATAAAAAAGGTGTTGGTTAGGGCACATGAATCGAATAAGTGAAGAAAGAATAGTACAACAAATTGAAAGCCGTCCGGTGAGAAGTCGGGATAATCGGCGGGTATATATGAGGAGATGCATGTATGTGTAAGAGGTGAAAATTATTTGGTGGCGTTCTATTCTCTCTGCCTACCCATGAGGAGAAGTGGCGTGATGGTTAGTTAGTCAGTGTCCAGTTATTTTCACAAATTTACAAATGTGGAATTTTGTAACTGGAATCATATAAGTACTAATTTTGTCTAACTCATTTATTTGAATGACGTGATTGAAATAACTGTTCTGTAAAATACCAAAAAAAAAAAATCTAGTGTCCGATGTCGAAAGAAAATGATATTGATATTTTTAAAGGTGTCACACTTTTCAAAGTTGACATCTCATCCGTAGGGTGAATAATCAAGTGCCCGAATATAAAGGAGAGGATTTTTGATTTTATTTTTTGACATCTCATCAAAGATGAAGAAGAATATGGAAGTCTGGGCATTTACGGGGCAGACGACTGTCATACGGTGGTTTAATTGATCATTTTACATACGTGTAACATTTGCTAATTCTACTCATTATTGTCAACCACACAACTCAAATTCTTGGAAGTTCTTGTGAAAAATAACTAAAATAATTAAAAAATAGTGATAATCTACATCTGTGAACAAGTATTTGGACGTACTGAAAATGTTGCAATAAAGAGAATATTAAAAAGTAATATTAATATTAGTGATATTTATTTAACTTGAGTATTCAGAATGTCAGAAGACAGACTTCCACGTATAGCCCTTCAAGGAAACCCTGAAGGACACAGACCCCCAGGCAGACCTCCAAAAAGGTGGAAAGATAGCTAGGAGTCAATATCCCAAGAGCGACAAGCAGAGGCACAAACAGATTCATAGGATCTACAAAAAGAAAAAGAAGAGGACGATTCTATATTTTTCCGAAAGGGTGGATTGGTTCACACTGCATCGGTGTTATTTTGTTGCTAAATAGGTACTTTTTAGTCAATGATACGTTCTTCGTCATAGGCAGTTGAAGTTTTCTAGGACCTTGTAATAAAAACAAGTCAACTGATAAGTGAACGGCATTCATTTGACCTTAGTTGTTCGCTATTGACAGCCGCTACACAGAACAGTTTGCGTTCAGTAAATCTGTTGCTTACATAGTGCACTTGCATTCAGACCTCACAGCGGTCATAACTGTCAAACATTGACCGGTCGCTAACGTCAATAAGTACTAAATTCATATCAATAAACGGAAACCTGTGATAAAATGGAAGGGTAAGTCTGATTAATTAATCTGAACTTAACACCTAAAGCCCGATGCTCTCAAACAAAACGCGCCCAGCGGTGGTGGGTCTTATCTGACCCAGTACAAAAATCGCCTTTTAGGCGTTTTTCGTCGGGTTTTTGTATTTTATACATTAATTAAAATAGGCTACATAGCAATAGGATAATGTGCCGTAAGTTTTGTCTGAGAATTTTCAAGTTTTTGATAGGATTTAATAACTAACTAGCTACCTTTGCACACAATCTTCGCTTCTTCCACATTCACGCATCTCCTCATTCTTATTATTACAACTCCTGACCTGAGCACTTTCAAGTATTTGAAATACATGATCATGCCAAGTTTTCCTCGGTTTTCCTCTGCTTTCAATACCGACCACGTTTAACCGTTCTTTCTTCATTCGATTCACATCCCCAAACCATTCCAACATACTTTTCTTAATTTTATCGTTAATTCTTAATTGTTATTATTTCCTCTTATCACCATTCGAACATCTATTGTACATTATTTAGACGCACATTCGTCTGAGAAAACGCATTTCAACTGCCGAAATGTATTTTTTCAATTAGATGGGAATACGGTCCGCCTCCGAAGTGTAATCGTCAGCACGCTTGGCTATCGTACAGAACATCCCGGGATCAATTCCCAGGGGAGGGGAGTAAAATAAATATAAGTGATTTTTTCACTGTAATATTTATTCAATATTACCATGGACTTACACCTGAAGCGGAGGGCTGATCACGTTCCCTTCATGTGTTAACGATCAAGATAACACTGCATTTATATGATGCAGTACCCTATGCACCACCAGGTATGGATGAGCGTTTGAAGAATATGAAGATATTGAAGTCTTACATTGAAACGCCTAATAAATTTCTTTAACCATCCTTTTTTCACTCATTCGATTCATATTGAAAGTGTTCAGGTCAGGTGTCGAAATAATCGGTGTATGTGTATGAGACGATGTATGAATGCGAAAGAGGCTGAGGTTTTTTGCAAAGATATATTGGTGTGGAATTCTATTCTCTCTGCTTATCCCTTCGGGTAAGCGGCGTGTCAAACACAATATAAACACATACATAAATTTACCTTATCCAAATTCTCATTCTTGTAGTTTCTGGGCTGGCCACACTCCATTTGTTCCACCCAATTAAAAGTAATGTTTAATTAACTTATGGTTTCAAAACGTGTTATAATTTAATTAAAAAAAAATAAGAGCTTGTTAACCAAATAATTTATTAATTTAGTTACACTAAAACCCATTTTTTACGGTTTTTTAGGACTGAAAAAAAACTTAAATGGATCGAAAATGTAAATGCGAAGTATTGAAAAAAAAAAAATTTGAGTTTTTTTTGCATACGAAAACGTAAATAATATTTTTTATTATTTTGAATTTTTGTTGTAGTTGTAAAAATCGTTGTCGTGAGATTTTTCACATACAAATGCTTAAATTCAGGGAACGTATATATATATTGGGGGGGTTGAAGATCAAATGGACACCGCGTTCATATCATGTATCATGCCTTTGCACCATTAAGTACGGATGATAGTAAGAAATTGAAAGAAAATTTCATTGAGATGGTTTGGACAAGTATAACAAATGAGTGAGGAAAGAACGGTACAGCAAATTTATGATTCGAATGTAGTTACAAAAAGGAGCAGAGGAAAACTTGAGATGTCGAAATAATCGGCGGGTGTGTATGAGGAAGTGCGTGAATGGCGGAAGAGGCGAAGAATGTTTGCAAAGAAAAATGTTTGAGTGGTTTGGCGTTTTATTATCTCTGCCTACCCCTGAAGGGAACTGGCGTGATGGTTAGTTAGTTAGTCAGAAGTTAAAAAAAATGTTTATAGTTCCCTCAGAAAATTTCCCTTGCCTAATATGTACAAGGGTTTATAGCATATTCAGTTTAGTTTAAAATAAAAGTGAGCGTGTATAGTAAATAATTAATGAATAAGGTCCATCCCTAAAAACAAAACGAAAGATAAAATGGATTCAATATCGTATGTCAATCAAGATTTGTCATATAGTTCATTTAATTATTTCTTCTTGTCATATTTTCTAAAAAAAATACAACATTTAATCTGATAGATCTTTATGACTATTGCTTCATAAATTTTTGTCACTGCATACCTTCTTTCCCACATTCTTTTTCCAATTTAAAAAAAAAATCCTATCCGCACCAAATGAGGGACATCTTGGTTAAAAGTAAGAAGATAACAAAAATGGAGATTGCTCTTTTTGTTTTCAGAAAAGCTGATATCGCCTTAATTGGCTTAGCCGTGATGGGGCAAAACCTTATATTAAACATGGATTCAAAAGGATTTGTGGTTTGCGCTTTCAACCGAACTGTCGAGAAGGTAACAAATGATGATTTGAATGCTGTCAATCCGACGTTTAAGTGGCACATATATCATTTTTAGATGTCGAGATATTAAGTACTGGTGTCGACACCAATCAATTTTATAACTTAACCAAACTTCACATTGTTCTTAAATATCTTCTTGATTCACAATTCGTAACATGTCTGGGTTTATTTATCACATTTTTTTTGAAAACCGCAAATTGGGGATTTGCGACATTGGTATAGGATTGATGATGCGTTTTTGTAAGATATAAAATAAATAATATTTTATAAACTTTAGTGACATTAATAAGGCTGAAGTAGTGTTCAAAACATCTGTATTTGAATTAACGAAACTTGTATAGAAGAACATTTTGAGTGTGTCCAAATACTTGTTCACAAAATCTGGATTATCTCCAATTACAGGAGTTATTTTCATACTATAATATAAGAGTTTCTGCTTAATAAAAAGCTTCTTTACATCTCACCAATAGATGTCTTTAGTGAAGTACTAGTGATTCAAGAACAAGGTTTCTAAATTGGTTCATGTATAAAGAACTTCCAAGAAATTGAGTAGTGTGGTTGTCAATAATGGGTAGAATTGGTGAATGTTACACTTGTGTAAAGTGATCACTTAAACCAGCCGATGACGGTCGTCAGCCCCGTAAATGCCCAGACTTCCATATTCTTCTTCATCTTTGATGAGATGTCAAAAAATAATATTGTATAGAAGATTAAATATACATGGGTGGTATTAATCAGACAGAAGTAGTCTTTACAAAATATCCATTTGAATTAGCAATTCTTATGTAGAAGATTTTATATACCTGCACGCTATTTGTTATACTGAAGTAGTATAAATATGAATTTGTATTTATTGTTACTGCAGACAGTTCGTAGAGTTCCATATTGAATTGTTGGGTAATATATCCAAAATAAAACAAGGTTTGTTGGATTGAATTCTACATTTATTTATGTATATGTTAATACGTAACGCGTTTCGTCTTCTTAGGACATTATCAAACAATGCAGTGTTTGATAATGTCCTAAGAAGACGAAACGCGTCACGTATTAACATACATGTATACAACAATGAATTTGTATTACCAATAGTTACTTACGAGATTTTATATTCCAGGGTGATATTTATCAGACTAAAATAGTTTTTAATGAATCAAGTGTTCGGGTACCTACAGTTCTATTTGAAAGAATTTGTAGAATCAGTGAGAAAGGTATGTTGAGATGTTAGTGAGGAAAAAACGGTATAACAAATTTGTGTGACGAACGTATTTAAAAAACGAAGAAAATAAGACCGAGGGACACTTGGCACGATCAGGTATGTCAAATACTTGAAAGCGGCCAGTTAGGAGTTGAAATAATCGGTGCGTATGTATGAGATATGCTTGAATGTGGAAGAGACAGTTATATTTCTTCGTTCTATTGCGAGGAAGCAGCGTGTAGTAGCTAGTTAATTAGTTAGTAAATGTGGCTTTGGCATGGGAAAACCCGGTGAGGATACATTATTGTAATTTTAAATTTGTAATTATGATGAAATCTGAAATGAAGTTTAATTAAATATGTTAACAGTAAATATATAAAAAAACATTTTTTTACAGGTGGAGAATTTTCTACAAAATGAAGCTAAAGGAACAAATATAATTGGTGCTACATCATTGAAAGATATGGTTAGCAAACTGAAATCTCCTAGGAGAGTTATGATTCTGGTGAAAGGTAAATTACGTGAATGTATTGAAGATCACAATTTCTTCATAGAAATTTTTAGTTAGTTTGAAAATGTTTGAAGATGTTGAAAGCTTTTGATTGTAACTGCCATCTATTGATAATTTCATGAAATATTCACATAAAGTACAAAACATAAAATAAGTTACTTTCATTAAAAACTAACTCAACTTTAATCTAATTAAAAAATTAGGCGTCAACACCGTACGCGTGATAAAAGAGAAACGTTTGAAAAAAAAAAGTAAACTGAACTAAAAATCAAGAATAATAGAGGTTTAATGTAAGAGAGAGAGAATGAGAGAGAGAAAGAGGGGGGCATTAAAAAAATAGAAGAAATCATAATTTGCATAAAAAATATTCGATTGATTAATAGTATGTTGTGGTTGATTACTAACAATTTCTTTAGTAATGTGATTATCAATCATGGGTGGAAGGGTGAATGTTACACGCGTGTAAAGTGATCAATTCACCAGCCTATGGCAGGTCAAAACCCCTGTATATACCCAGAATTCCATATTCTCCTTCATCTTTGTTGAGATATCAAAATGTAAAAATAACTCCTACGTGGAGAAACTAACACACACCCAAAATGTTGTGAATAATTGATTACTTTTTGTAATCTCCTTTTGATAAAAACAACTGTATTTTTCGAAATAATTAATGTAATGAAATAAAACTCAATAAGTGGTATTAAACGAGTGTTTAATTAAAAAGTAATCAACATGTCATTCCACAAAGTTATTACCGAATCAATGAATAGTATAATTGTGTATAATTATATATCGCAAGTTAACGTTTTAACAAAGTTTAATCTTCCACATTGTTTTTTTTTTCTTCCTTTTTTAGCTGGCTCAGCTGTTGATGATTTCGTTGAACAGTTGACTCCCATCCTGTCTAAAGGAGACATCATTATAGATGGAGGTAATTCCGAGTATACCGACACTCAACGGAGATATAAGGAGCTTCTAGAAAAAGGGATTCTGTTTGTCGGAGCTGGGGTAAGATTAAATTATTCTTAAAATATATTTGATGCTTTATCAAAAACCACAGGTCAAAGGGTTTGGTGGTGACCTTCGAGATATACATGAGGCGGTGGACTGGCTGACAATACTGGAACCAAGATTTGAATTCCATAAGATGCAACCCATATGGGTGAAGAAGCTGGAGCCACATGAAAAGTAAAGTAAAGAAAAGTTTAAACCATAGATTCTAAAGATCATTGGTATTCTCGGGGATAACAGTTTGTATCTACAAATTGTCCTCAAAAGCAAAACCATAGACATCGAAAGTTACATTGAGTCAGTTGCTGACTTCAAACACGAGGCAAGTCAGTGCTAATGTAGCACTGCTATCGTTTAAATTGTTTTTACGTCAGATTTTTTTTGATATTTGTTAGTTGCCTTAGAGGGGACGATTGAGAGAATAAACGCTAGACGAGGCCCAAGCTGCGAATATCTAAGCGACTTATTTGAAGACATGGGCTGCTCGACGTATGAGGAGCTGAAGAGGGTTTCGGAAAATAAACCAGAATGGTGAAGGAGATGTCATCTTTTGCTGTAGACCAATCCGCAGGATTGAGACCAGAAATAGAGAGTTGCCTTAGAAAATTTTCCTTGCCTGTTATATACGTACCAGGATTTATGGCATATTTCGTTTATATCGATCATTGAAGATCCGTCACACAGGTCATTTATTTGTCTAATTCGTTTTGTTACATTTTCCGAATAAGACACCACTAAATACGATAGATCCTTATGTCCCATTGCGTCATCAATTTTTGTCAACTTATTACCCTTATTTGCACATTCTCTTTCCAATTTGAATCTCTCCCTTTCAAAAATTGGAAATACCCACACCACATGAGGGACATTCTGTGATGACTTAGATCATAACATTCACAAGCAGAATCTTGTCTAATTCTAAAACGGAAGAGGTACTGTCGAAACACTCCATTACCCGTAAAAATTTGAGTCCATGCAAAGTTCTATTTATATTCTCCTTCCTCTTTATGTAGATCCTAAGGATCTGTTTGTGCCTCCGCACTCCCAGCTGTCTTTCCATCTTTTCGGAGGTCTGCCTGGTGGTCTGCGTCCTTCAGGGTTGCCTTGGAGGGTGATACGTGTACAATTATACAATTTATATTGTTTTATTAAAATTCAAACGATTTTGTATACCCTGGAAGAAATTTTGTGCATTTTGCCCTGTTCTGCTTCTAAATATCGACTATTTTACAGCGCTGTCGCGTCAGTGCTGACTTCAATATTCTCTGTGTTTATTTTCAAAGGCAGTCCGCTTCCCTTGCCACCCCCCCCAGCGGTACTGACATTGTCTAAACACTAAAATCAGTAGTTGATTAGTCGCTGACTTGGCTTTGTAGGGTGTTCAACATTGTCGTTTATCTACGGTATCGTTTGTCCACTTCCTTATTCAAATTAGTTTCTTTTTAGGTAAATATATCATACTTCTAACATAAATAATATGTACATGAATTCTTTTAATTGCAGATGAGAAACATTTTCCAATAAATAATTGACTCGTTTCATACTCAGCCATTTTTTAGCATTAGTTTTCCTAATCAGGTTTAAAAACATGCGTTTAGCCATAGTTTTTAGTTAAAAAAACACATCTTTTCTCGACAACCACACTAATCTAATTCAGAAATTATATTCATCTTATCCATGCTACTATCCGGCAACAACTATGGTAGAAATAAAAAGTTATTTTTTTTAAATATTACCTCATTTAAATTTTTCAATACAATTTAATAAAAAAAACATAGTTGATTTTTGACATTTTAAGATACATACATTAAAAGCTAGATCGCCGCATATCTTACATGTGGACTCATTTATGAAGTTATAAATCCTTATTGTATAATGTTATAAATTTACTTAAATTGTTATCTACTCATTTACGACAACAAAGTTTCTATATATTGGATATAGTTAATGTGGTCATACCATATGTGTATTTTATCGTCGCAAATGATTCATTTACCTCTGAGGTTAAAATCAAGGTTATGTAAGAATGTTGAAGATATGCAACCATCAAATGTGGGTCACTTTCAAATAATGCTTGAAGGTTTGTGGAGCAGTCATAAAACACACATGTTTATTTTATATCATTAATTATTACACAAAGTCATATTAATATTCAATGCCATAATATATTATTACTCCTATAAACTGGAAAGCATTTTTGCAAATGATATTATTTTGTAATATTTTCTTAAGTGTTTTTCTGTCAGCCATACATTTTAGGGCGATCGGTTTTTGATTGCTTACCAAAATGATCCGAGTAATATGTGTGCAGTCGAGAGTTTGAAACAACTTTTTTTGTAATTTCGTCAAGTTGGCTATTTTAGCTACATCTATAGTTGCCAAGTTGCAATTCTGAAAATACTAGGTTTTCAGTCATGTGTATGCGAAAAGACATTAATTATGTTCCTACTGGCAATACATATTAATTTGAGAATATATAATAATATGATAATATTACGATAATATGCAGCATGTCTAAAAAAATCACTTTTCATCGACATTTAGCGTGAGAATAAAAGTAAAACTTTAATTTAAAAGTGACATGAAATAAATTTAATTTTGAGAAACGACGTGATGATAGTATAAGTAGTAGTAGTAGTACAATTTTTTTTAAAGATTTTATTTACGAGTAATTTATCAATTTTTATTTTTAAATATTACACCATCAATATACCAAACGTAAAAAAAAACAATATCTGAAACAGTTTTATATCGTTACAAATTCTCTTCGTAAACCTTAAGTTCAGAAATTTTATTTAAATTAAATTTTAAAGACACTTATAACGAATATTAAATTGTGTCGTTATACCATTAAGTATAATGCTGGTATCATGATTTCAGTTTTAATCAAAACACATTAAATAATTAATATTTTTAGATTTGATATTTTCTTCTTAAAGGTAAGCGGCGGGGAAGATGGCGCTCGCTACGGACCTTCTTTGATGCCAGGGGGACATAAAGATGCTTGGATACATATCAAACCAATTTTCCAGGTATAAATTTAACTAACTAACTAAGAGAACCGCCTGTATACTCGCCTTTTCCACATTGATGCATCTCCTCATGCATACCGCCCAATTATTCTTACTCCTGACCTGATCGCTTTCAAGTACTTGACATACGTTTTTTTTCTTATTATAACCCATATCCGCACTTAATGGTGCATAGGGCACTGCATCGAATTGACGCAGTGTTATCTTGATCATTACTTACACGAAGGCAAGGTGATCACTCTTGCGCTTCAGGAACCAGTCCAGGGTAATATTAAGTAAATATTTCAGTGTAAAATCACTAATATTTATTTTGACTTACTTGACACATATACTTGAGTATTACTCGGTTTTCTTCTGCTCCTATTTCCAACTACATTCACCTCACAACTTTGTTTTACTGGCCTTTCCTCACTTATTCTATTCACAAGCCCAAATCATCTCAGCACACCTTTCTTATTTTTATCGATAATGCTTATCTTAGCCTTGCATTCAATCCTCGCAATCACCATTCGAATATATATCATACATCGTTCTGTCGCACATTCGTCTGATAGATCGCATTTCGTCTGCATTCGGTTTACTTCCATCCTTTTTTTGCCATCTTCCTGCTTCACTACCACACATTAGGGTTGGAACCAAACATATATCGCCCACTCCTTTCAAGAACGTCATAAATAAAAAAAAACTTGATTTTTCAGGAGAACGATTTTAAAGTTAAAAAATATAATACGATGCATTAAAAATAAATATCAAGCCACTTATTAATCTTTTTACTGTGCAACAGATCTTTATAGGTCAAACCTGAAGGTTTTTTTCTCCATTTGAAAAATATTTAGGATATTTAAAAAAAATAATTAAACAATACCTTTTCCTGAAAATGCAAAAATAACACTTTCTGCCCTGTACCGGGTAAATATTATGTTGAAAATATGCCTCTTTTGTTGGGATATACAGAACATTTTCTGGGCATTCCAAAAGCATGCACAACTGAAAATGATCGATTTTTGATTTATCACGTTCTTGAAAGGAATGAGCGATATATGGATTATAAACAAATATTCGATTTAAATTTGTACGTTGATTTTTCAGACGCTGATGACATTTTTAGCAGAACAAATTGTAAAACAAACTTTCACGAATTCCATATTCTTCTTCATGTATGCTGTACTATTAATTTAAAAAAATATATTGATTTAGATGACGTCTGAGTGAACTTATAGTCTGTGAAGAAAAATTTGGGCACACTCAAATATTGAGAGTGGAATTATTTATTTTGTTTAATTTATTTTTAGGCAATTTGTGCTAAGTCTGGTAATGAACCATGCTGTGACTGGGTTGGCCAAGATGGCGCCGGTCACTTTGTGAAGATGGTGCATAATGGAATTGAATATGGTGATATGCAATTGATCTGCGAAGCGTATCATCTGATGAAGACTGGTCTTGGTATGTTTAATCTTGTCCGTACACCAATACATAACTGAACATTCTAAAGTATGCCTGAAATATCAATATTTATTTTCAACGATTTTTCCAGTGATACCATATGTTGCATTTTACTGTAATAAACTTGCCCACAAATATTACATTCTATGTGAAATAATTTAGTAAGGATATTAACTAACTAACTAACTTACCATCACGCCACTTCCCCGCAGGGGTAGGCAGAGAGAATAGAACGCCACACCACTCTGTCTTTGCAAACGTTCTTCGCCTCTTCGACGTTCATGCATCTCCTCATACATACCCGCCGATTGTTACGACTCCTATCCTGACCACTTTCAAGTATTTGGCAAACCTGATCATGCCATGTTTTTCTCGGTCTTCCTTGGCTCTTTTTCCCACTTACATTCACCTCATAAATTTGTTTTACCGTTCTTTCCTCACTCATTCGTTCTACATGTAAGGATATTACAATTAACATTTAAAATTTAAACTAAAGAGTCTCTGATAAATAAAGCTTACTCAAATCAATAGATACTGAGGTGAGAATATATAGATATGCATATGTATGAGTTGCGAAAATTCCGGAAGTGTGGTTGTCAATCATGGGTAGAATAGTGAATGTTACATGTATTTGAAGCGATCACTTAAACACAGCAAACACAAAAATGTAATTTTAAGGTTTTTTTGATGACATCCAAAATTAATTAATAAATAAAGCAATTATTCATATCACAGCAAATTTTCTATCAGTATTATTTGAATGTGCAAAGGCAAATAGCCGCAAGTTAAAAACAGTAGTTTCGAGATACACGCGTTTAAAGTTAAAGTAAAATTATGCTTTTTGCCAACACATGTATCAAATTAATACAGTTTTGCGGGTATTTGGATGATGAATATCTCGGTAAAGGAAATAGAAGGAGAAAAATCTGTGATTGCATATGATAGAGGCCAGTTATAAGAATGCTTTGAGCCGTGTTACGCCAAACAGCCGCAACTTGAGTTACGGCTAATTGACTTAACACATTAGTATTAGGGGAATTCCCGAACTGCGCTTGTCGGACAAATAACAAAGTTTGTGATTAATATTTATTTATTTGTGTTTCAATAGCGAATCGTTTGCGATTTTATCCTTCCGCGACCTTCTTTTAACTGAGTCTAAATATTTTGACTAATTAATCATTGTAAATAATAATACAATATACATGTTCTTTTGTAAATAATTCTAAACATCCCAAATTTATCACTGATTGTATTAAATTTTTTACTAAACTTCGCACTCGAATCTGCGTTTGTGTTTTTAATATTGTTTTATATTACAAACCGTAAGTATATGGTAAATATTTAAACATGAATGTATTTGACTCTTTATCCTTGTCTCTAAATTATATATTTCTTCTCTCTCATGTAACGAAATATGTTTCATACATTTGATGCGTCCTTCATATTTCACTTTCAATTCTCGTTTAACTGTCGATTATCGAATCACCGACTAAAAAAAATCACTTCAAAACCCAAGTTCAGTCAATATTTTTTTCCAATGCTTTTTTTGTTTCCTTTTTTATAGGAATGACTCAAGATGAGATGGCCGATGTTTTAGAATGCTGGAATAAAGGAGAACTGGATTCTTTTCTGATTGATATCACTAAAGACATATTACGTTATAAGGATACTGATGGTAACAATTTAAATATGACTATAAGACATTAAATATATATTTTTTTATATGAAAGAATATGGTATGGAGAGTAGAAAGAATGAACAACTCAGTGTTGCCTTTTTTTTAAAACTTTCATCTACATAATGAGAACACAACTATTTTTCATTTAAAGGTAGCAAATAAAAAAAACTGCATTTCCCCGTTCGTATATTTATCATCCCTTGCAATAAGCGATCATTTTGTTTTTTTTCTGGATAGGTTTCTACATCAGAATTCATTTATATTTTTCATGGAAATTTACTCATAATTATTCCATGACAGTAAATATACGTATAAAGGAAATATTTTCTACAATTACATACGAGTAATTCAAAGATTTTGTTGAGCTAACGATCCAATATCCTAATCAATCGTTTGCGGATCGAATCATCGTGCAGAGTATGTTTATGCAATTATTCATTGGAAGTCCTTCTATTGTAATTCAGGGGTACATCTCTTAGTTTTGGCAGCAACTGCTGGCCTATGGACCACCTGGGCTGCTGAAACTTGCTGCCTTGTAAAAGATGCAAGCCTTATTAAGGCACTTGGGAGGCATTCAGTACGCACGCATTTTTTTTTGCACAGTGATAAAGTCGAGAATAGGCTGTAATGTCTGGATTTCTTTATTATCGTTTCATGAAATTGCTTACTCCCCTGTCAAGATGAAATATATTCAACCTTTTTGAGTAGTGTGGTTGTCAATAATGGGTAGAATTGGTGAATGTTACACGTGTGTAAAGTGATCACTTAAACCAGCCTATGACGGTCGTCAGCCCCGTAAATGCCCAGACTTTCAAATTCTTCTTCATCTTTGATGAGATGTCAAAAAACAATAAAGTACGTATCCAAAATATGGTGGATCCATAATATAACAACATTATATTATTGTATGGAGCTAAAACATGGACCATTAACTATTCGGAACTATAGAGAGTACATAGAAGTGGTGCTGGAAAACGATGCGTGTATTGTGAACTTACTTTCTATAACACCACATGAACTATTTTATTTGGTTTACAGGTAAATACTTGTTGGAAAAAATTCGTGATTCTGCTGGGCAAAAAGGCACAGGAAAATGGACGGCTATTTCTGCTCTAGAATACGGCACACCGGTTACCCTTATAGGAGAAGCTGTTTTCGCTCGGTGCTTGAGTTCTCTAAAAGGTTAAATAAATCAAATTTATCAAATTCAACGGAATGTCGAATCACAAGGATAATCAAATTCCCAACATGTTGAGTGTATCCAAATACTTGTTCACAAATCGAGGAGTAAGATATGAATGAAATAGTTGTACTATGCAGATTTTAATTTTAAAACTAAAACTTTTTTACATCATTTATTGATTCGGCAGTTACTTTGTATTAATATCTATCCCTTTTCAATTTAAGTTTTACTAAATACCACTATTTCTTAAAATGTATTGTGACATGTTGCGATGCATTCTACATCATTTTCAAATACCAAATATGTGAAGCTAAGTCTAAAGTGTTGTGTTCTTGAGATGTTGACTGCACCGAAATACGTGCCCCATAGATTTTAAGAAAGAGTGTAATTTAGCAAGTAAAAATTTAATTGAAAACTAAATTTTAACATTTCATATAAATATTTTAAACATATGCCACCCACATAGTCAACAAATATTGTATTTTTGAAATAATCACTTCACCCCAAGCGTGGGGCCACACGCTATCTGACTTGGTATTTCATAGCCTCACGGTCAGGGCAGTACGCACGGAGAGGTTCAAGAAAATATAATTGTATTTTTTTTCTAGAGGAGAGGGTCACTGCTTCCAAAAAACTGTCCAGCCTGCCAACAGGCAAGTTTCAAGGTGACAAAAAAGAGTTTTTGGAAAAAATAAGGAAGGCCCTATACGCCAGCAAGATTGTGTCGTACGCTCAGGGCTTCATGCTCTTGAGAGAGGCTGCAAAGTCCTTCAAGTGGGATCTGAACTATGGAGGAATCGCTCTGATGTGGAGGGGAGGGTGCATCATCCGGAGTGTATTCCTCGGGAATATCAAGGATGCCTACTCCCGCAACCCTCATCTATCCAACTTGCTCCTGGACGACTTTTTCTCCAAGGCTATCCTGAATTGCCAGCAAGCTTGGAGAGAAGTCGTGTCCCAGGCAGTCTTGCTGGGGGTACCTGTCCCGGCATTTAGCTCCGCTCTGTCGTTCTATGACGGATACCGTTCTGCTGTGCTGCCAGCCAATCTTCTGCAGGTTTGTCAATGCGTGTGCATAAACATTCTAAATTGCCATAACTGGTGCTCAGTATACGAATTCTCAGTTTGTTTTTAATAGGGTTTGAAAAAGATTGTTAGCATGAATACGTTGAGTCGAAGATCCTTCCCGCTGATATTTGTACCGGAACCGCACTTTATAGGTCCAAGAGCCGCATGGGGCTCCCGAGCCACTTTCAAATGCATAGTACATATATTGGAGCGTTGGTGCTCCAGGGATAGCTGGAGAAGAATCATTGCTTCGACAAGGGTCACAACCCTACTCATTACTATGATGAGTAAGACGAAGAACAATATTCTTTACCGCGGTGGTCGGATTCTGTTGACACATAAACAGTGATAATTATTTATTATATTTATCTTTATTTTGGTTACAGGCACAAAGAGATTTCTTCGGAGCACACACGTACGAACTGCTTGGTATGGAAGGGAAGTTTGTACACACCAACTGGACAGGACACGGAGGAGATGTTTCAGCCTCTACTTATAATAACTAAGATGATATATGTTATTCTTTACAGCAATATCTCGGTATCCATAAATTATGTCAAATATCCTAAATATGTAAATTTTCGAACTCAGTTCAGATGCTTATTTTAACTTTGAATCATAAAGAAGTGCTTTTTTTGAAAATTTTATAAAATAATAAGAAATTAAATGAAAAATTATTTCATTTATTAATTCGGCAGTAACTTTGTGGTAAATAAATTCACTTTAAATTTTAATTTCGCTAAGTAAATACCAATATTTCTTAAAATGTAGTGTGACACGTGTTTTGATGCGTTCCGCATAATTTTTAAACAGCGTATGAAGAAATTTAAAATATAAGTTTAAAATTATTTCCTTAGGTATGGTAAATTGAAATTTCTCGGTATAAATTACATATTTCGATGAGAAATAACGATCAATTGTTCATTTTGAACTTATTGAAACTGTGAACAATTTAAAAATATATATTTCATGTTAAATCTTGATTGATATTTTAAAAAGATTTTCATTTTTTTTTGCTATTATATATTGCTTAACATATATCATTACTGATGACTTTTAAAAGATGCTTAAAATTATTATTATGGTATATCATAGGGTGTAATACACATGTTTTTAATATTTTTATTTTATTTATTATTTTCTTGTCGGTATTTGGTTTGTTATAAAACATACATTGTACAAAAAAAGTTCAAAAGATATGATAATGATACTTTTCAATAAATTCATATTTTTTAAACTCTTTATCTTGGTTAAATGTCTAAAGACATAAATTTTCTACCCTACTTAAATGAATTTTTTTGAAGTAATGTATGTTTCTAAATATTTATTACCATGTTAATTTTTTGTTCCTCTGTTTTAATATAAATATATGTTTTTTATTGATAAATATTGAAATGTGTTTTATTTTAATGAAATGTATCCAATTATTTTTTGACATCTCATCAAAGATGAAGAAAAATATTGAAGTCTGGGCATTTACGGGGCTGACGACCGTCATAGGCTGGTTCAAGTGATCACTTTACACACGTGTAACATTCATCAATTCTACCCATTATTGACAACCACACTACTGAAATTCTTTGAAGTTCTATATATGGTATATGAACCAATTTAGAAACCTTGTTCTTGAATCACTAGAACTTCACTAGAGACATCTATAGGTGAGATGTAAAGAAGCTTTTTACTAAGCAGAAACTCTTATATTAGTATGTGAGGTCCGAATCCTGGATTATGATCACGTACATGAAAAACGCCAGAAAATATAATTTTCATTTTTATTTTAAAAAATTGAAAATATTTATGAACAAGTATTTGGACACACTCAAAATGTTGTAAATGTATCCAATACTCATTAATTATACTAGTTTTCAATTTACACAAGCTAGTATGAGTGTGAAACCTCGAATAGCATAGCCATTTTTGCTATTTTCCGTTTCTTCTCCTACAGTACCTTCTATTACTCTTCATATTTTTTTACATGAAAGAGTAATGTCCATCACCCTGAGCTCCTTCACTTACGTCATCTAGATTCAAGGAATATTTTTAAAAGTCTTGGCTCATCCACCTTTAAATTATGTAATTTTAATATTATTACTCCACAAATGTCAATTGGTGTCCAACGCTGTATGCAGAAAAATACCTACGGGAAAAGGGTTCAAGTATTTGAACGCTCTCTTTGTTGCAGCCTATTGGTTCATGCTACCTTTTTACTCGTTAAAAATTTCCAATCCAACATTCGAAGCTGCTCGTTGGATATCAAATATTTGAAATTGTAAAAATAAACATATTAACGATTATTTTAACAAATATTTTTTTTGTGGAGTGGAATGAAGACATAGTGAATTTTTTATTATAAGTAATACTTAAAATAAATTTGGATATAGTTTTTGTTATATTATTATTGTAAGTCATCTGTTATAGATGTAAAAAATTATAAATATTTCCAGCTACCAATAATCCTCACAGGCAGGTAAAACTATTGCATTTAGCGAGGGCTGCTAGCTAAGCTGCCATGTTTGCATTGTTATAGCAACTAGTTAAAGGATGCAATCACGGACAAAATTTAATCACATGCCACAGTATTTTATTTCATGTCATTTTATTTTATTTTACCTGGAAATGTTACAGATCAGTTACATAGATTTGCGTTAACGAGTCCACAAAACATATATTTGTATCATTCCAGTTACAAAATTTTACATTTGTAATTTAACATAAATACCTGGAAGAGTGACTGGAGGCAGGAAAAGGGGAAAAGGGTAAAAGGGAAAGTTCAAGTGGATGTCGAGTAGAACCTTTTTTTCTACCTGAGGGAAGCGCCAAGATGCCAGTTGTCATAGTGAGTCGACTGGGAACTCTAAAGCTTATAAACTTATACGTTCCAGCAATATTGGCACATCAATACACAAATTTAACAATTTATAATAGATCACATCTGCTGATCTGATGTATATTACCATGTAATTGTATAAGTTAGGTAATTTGTAATCCTCTTGTGTGTTATATTAAAATTGTGGGGAAATGCATGTACTAAGTTACATGTCTGCTTGTAGGATGTAATTAAATAAAAACGCATCTTGTTTACCTATTACATCATTTATTCAATCAATACAACACTTTGACATTGATTAGCGAACATATATCATAATTAAATGAGACAAATATATCAACTATACGATTAGGTCATCCAAACATTAACATTTCATTATCCAGTTATAAAGAATACAGTAAAATGCTACGCGGTCATTCATTGAACGATGGTTACTATTTCAAAATTACATATTAACAACTAGTAGCTTCTGGATAGTTTCCTTCGCAGGCAATCCAGAAATTAACTCTAGAGAATTTAGTAGGTACTTTAAATGGAAAATTAATTATTATAAATCTGAGAGTTTATATTGACAAAATCATTGTGATACAAATATGGAGAGTAAATAAAATTATATGTTTTGACATCTTAAGTTAAATTCTGAAAGATTATCCTTACTTTATTGACCTTCATAGATAATACAGTGGAAATATACTCTTATGTTCCCTGGAGTGAAGACCTTTAAAATGCTATTTAAGTCTAAAAACAATGAAAAGCAACACCTACATTAAGGTCTTTTTTGACAATTTTGAATATTTTAACATCCACATTTTATCTACTTTTTGCTTGTAATGAGAGATACACGAATATAGCAATCTCTTATCCCAAGGAAAACAAATTTCTTTGATGGTTTTGTTTATTTTCCAAACATCTGAGACCACTTCAGATATGTTACATATACATATGTGTAACTGATTACGAATATCATGAAAGGAAGGAAAATGTCGACAATAATAATTGAACATTTATTGCCACAGAAGCACATCTATTTTTGCGGAAAGTACAGTGATTACATAGTATACATATGAGTCCGTCAGCATCGAGGCTGGTATAACTCGTCAACAACATATATCTGCTTCTAGGAAAACCTTCAATTCCTATATATTTACGAGTAGGACATACATGGCGATTATGTTAATGATAATAATTCTAAGGTTTGATTTCATATACAGAATATTGACATCTAAATAGGAATGTGCCCAGATATACACAGGGTAAGGATGGTGAAACACATCGAGTACTCTATTATAATTTCACAAGGGCACAATACCTCACCATAACCTAAACTCATTTCTCCGTATGCTTTCTAACTCCGAACATTTCGCTACTCTTCCAAAAATAAATATCTCAAAGTCCCCCAGTTTGTAGATGGGCCGTTTTATTTTAAACTATATAAAAGAAAGGTAAATTTGTTTTATTTTTGGTCAAAGCAGCATTTAAATTTGTTATAAAACAATATACATAATTTTTGGTATATAATTTCCTCAGAAATAACGGAATATGAAAAATATTAATTTCAGTACTTTGTGTACTAATAAAAATTTTAGCCTTTCAGGGTATTACCATTTTTTTCCAAATAGATTTCTTAACAATACATATAATAGATTTATTCTTTTATTTAGTCTAAATTCAATTTACAATTTTTTGATGACAATGTGAAGGACATCTCGTGGCTGTGTCTAGCTTAACGTCATAATTTCGAGTCCTGCGGGACGAGATCGGCCAGCTCCACTGGCTGTCTCGGTTGAATCCTTTACCAAAGCTGTGATATGGCTACTTGATGTTAAATTTTATTTATAAACATTGTGGTCAAATTATGGAAGGCACTTACTAGTGTTTTTTTTTTTAAATTTTGAACACATTAAGTCTAGACTTAAACATACAACATCGCATCACTTTATTTCTCAAACAATTTTCCAAAAAGTCTTAATAAGCCAAAATTTAATTAATCAACAAATATAATAATTTGGAATTGTTCTCAAATATCTACGATCCGCCGAATATATGCAACCCCATCTGATATTAACGTCGTAAAATTATATATTTTTTTTAAGGACCAGGTTCCATTTCAAACTTACATCAAACCAGTTGACTTTTTCCATTCCTGAAGCAGTCTAAAGAAGCCTACATTCATTAGTGAATTAATATTATGAAATCAATGTTATGTACGAGTCCACCTTTATCTAAAATATATTTTAAAATATTAGTTTTTAATTACATTTTTCAACTGACTTGAAATTTCCCTTAATTTTATTTTTTTTGCAAATAAGATATTCCCTCAGAGTATGTTTTTTTCTAAGATGATATGTGTTTTTTTCTGTCCATTTTTCCCAAAATAAATCACCTTTTAAATGCATAAAGGACAAATAAGTAAGGACAAATAAAAAAAATTGGTACATTATGAATTTATTTTAATATTGGGAATGGAAAACCGAGCAAAAATACTTCAATTGTTTACGTAAATAAATAAATTTTTCTTTTGTATTCTTGAGTAGGGGAAAATCTAATGGCTTAAGCACGAGATAAAATCAACGGAAGATCGCTTCAAAGTTTACTTCAAGAAAGAGAACATAACAGACTGCTACTTCAAGGCCACTTCAATTTCTCACGTTTCCTTCATAAACAAAATACATATCACCTTAAACTGTCAACACTTTTTTCCAATCCATAAATTTGGCATACCCTTCTTGGCAGGAAGGCAATTTAGTAAATTTAGTATTAAATAATGGTTAATTGTATATTTAAATTTTGTACATTATACCATAGCCTTACTATACTAAATGAATCACAAAAATAAGTTCATTTTTAAAAAGATGTGTTGTAATAAACTACTGTCACCTACACTTCTACGAAAGTCTTGTGCCTGATTAGGATGTTAACCGTTCTCTACACGTCACTTGGAGCCACATTCTACATCCCTTGGACTACTATCTGGTAATAATACAATATTGTACTTCCTCAGTGGTGATAGAACACTAGTAATAGTACAGTCGTTCTAATCCACTTCGTCAGAAGTAATAGTATGTATGTCAGTCAGTGTCAGTAATAGTACGGCCTTTCATGGCTACTTCCTCAGTGGTAAGAACATCAATAATACTACAATAGTCAAAAACCACTTCGTCAGAAGTAATAGTATGTATGTATGTCAGTTATAGTACGGTCTTTCAAAGCTACTTCCTCAGTGGTAAAAGAACATCAGTAATAGTATGATAGTTCGAAACCACTTCGTCAGAAGTAATAGTTTGTCAGTCATAGTAAGGTCAATCATAGTGATAGTAATAGTACATCACTAATAGTACGGGTCCTTGCTAGTCTAGCCTAATAGTAGGTGAGTGATAGCAGTCCAAGGGCCAATTCAGTAGACTTGACTTTTCTCCCATTGAGACATGATAGAAGAGACATGCTCCTGTATAATGAAGGTCATTGTGCCATTGTACCTACAAATACAGAGATATACTATCATTTATTTCACATTTATTATACATTTGGCAAATTTCTAATAACTACTGAGAAATTAATAAATAGTTTCAGATTACTTTCTTAATCAACTAATCAAATAAAACAATTGCAAATTATATAAACCTAAAAAATGATCTAAGCTAATTAAAAAAAAATCATTGCCTTAGCTAAATTAGGATTAACTATATTTGAACAAATATTTCATGACTATTGTGCTCGGCTCGGCGAAGAATACAGAAAATGTAGTAAAAAATCACTTTTTCCAATTTATTGAAAAGCGTTTGTTTTTACTAATCGATGTCACATAAATCTTAGCTTTTTTTTTTGAGTTTCAGTGATTTTAAGTAGTTTTCCCACATTTTGTATTGATTCTGTATTCTTAGCTCCAAAGCAGAAGCGCAATCGATAATATTATTCAGTATCAATAGCTCCTAACATAAAAAATACAATAGAGATTAATATTACATAATATGTACTTAAATATAAAAAGAAAATCCAATATAAATAGCAATGAAGAATGTACCGAGTTTATGGAACCTGTACACTCTGTTGTACAGATTGACTTCAAACATTCATTATTGCACATAAAAAATGACATTAGATTTGAAAATCAACTAGAAGGGAGGCGAGAATCTCATTGGTTTGAAGATTGTGTATATTTTTGATACTCATCCAATATGCCCTCCTTATTGTGCTGTGCGCCTAAGTCCGTCCGACGGCTTGTCGATATGGCTCGCTTTGAGGCTAACCACATCATGATGAAGTTCTGACCATCACCGGATATGACAGAGTTTATAATCTCACATCGCAAACAGTTAATTAGTTCAGTGAATCTGTAAACACACTATGACTGATTTATCAGCAATGTAAATATTTTGCAGTAAACACAGAGCTAATACGAATAAGCAATCTTATTTTATATTATTCATAATGTGGATAACTATTTAATATACACATTTATATTTCAACGATAATAATTATTATAGACATAGATAGATTAATATTACGTACTCATAGTGGCACACATATAACCACATAGACACACAACACTTGAACAATTAACACACATATCTTATTTAGTATGCAAGTCATTATGGACTTGTCAAAATGGAATTCGGAAAATAATATTTCTACCAAACATAAAGATTTCCACGACCTAGAAGGTGTGATTAGCAAAAATAAATTAGGAACCCAGAATGAATGAAGTGATACGTCTTTCAACAGTACGTAATTTATTCGGAAGATAATGAAATGCAAAGTGGCGTTTACAAGGGGTTGTATACCTGTAGATAATTCATTTAACACTAATATAATAATTCATAAAAACACTATAGTTATTATAATAGGTGGATAAGATAATAGTCAAATTATATAAAATAAACAAATTATTCAATAACAAAATTTAACTTCATCACGATTACTGTACTGAAACAAAACGAAGGACTTAAAGACGTAAAGGATATGAACTAAGTAAACGAAAAGGTGTACGAAATTAACGTAACGTAATAAAGGAATTTGAAAACATGCTTTAAAATACATAGACTGCAATTTGAAGAACTATCTTTAATACAATAAATAATCAATGAAAGATGCATCATGTTTAAATTTGCAATATGTCTCCTACATAATTATACTTTATTCATTATATCATAATTAATATTCATTAGAGTAGTTTACTATGGAAACTAATGTATACCCAACAGTCTTTTTTTTTAAACTGGCCGAAAGTTACAATTTTGATTTACATGGATGATAAATTGTATAACTTACTTCATAGTGGAACTATTTGCTACAACGACTCGATTTGATCAACTGTCTGAGAAGAAGAATGACTAATGACCGAAGCTGTTCACTTTGCAGAGTCGGGCCAGGGAGTTGGCGTTGGGCGCTGGCGAGCGCCGCGGACGAGCGCCGCGGGCGAGTGCCGCGGGCGAGTCGCTCGCACTCGCGTCTTATCGGTCGCTCTTAGCGGCAGTAAACTATACGGAACAACAGGCGTAACTTTGCTTCATGAATCGCAAAATTAATTATCTAACCATTTAATACATTGACGGATTATCATAGACACACTTATCCAAGGGTAATGTAAAGAACACCGCTACATAGGCGCAAAATTATGTGTTAAACAGTTAACATCAATATCAATAATTTTTATAATAAATCGTTACAATTTACGGTCAGCTGTAAATGGTAACGAATATTTTGACCATTTTTTGATTCTCAAAATGAAGCAGCTGCAAGTGTTTGTGATCGTTTCATATTCGTCGTGGCTTTCGTCATCGAGTACGCCGACAAAGCGCGATGGAAGCATTTCCTTCGGGCAGACTCAAACGACGGCCAACAAATAGCGGCAGGATGGCTAGTTTACATCCGCTGCTCAGCCATGGGCTCGATCTTGACGTCGGGGTCGGGCATGACGCGGGGGCTGCAGACGAGCTGGTCGAGCTCCTCGCGGAAGTAGCTGTCGGGGCGCGGCGGCGTGACGAAGGGGCGGAAGCGGTCCCCGTTGGGCGGCGGCAGCGGCAGCGGCAGCTGCATGGGCAGCGCCAGCGGCTCTAGGGCGTGGCTGGGCGTGGGCGGCGAGCGCAGCGGGTGCGGCGAGGCTGCGGTCGAGATGCCGGGCGAGGACAGCGGCCGGCGGCACAGCGTGCCGGCCGCGGTTCCGGGCGAGATGCCGCCCCCGTCGCTTCCGTTGCCGTAGCTCTGCATAGCCATGGCGACCTGGAATCAGGCGCCACATAACTTAGTCGTCGTCTTCTACATTTATTCTACCAACTTTCCTAAACGAGACGAATGCGCAATAACGACAATAATTAATAAGTGGAGGTTTTATTTCTTTACAGTCTTCCAGGACCAGACTTTTTGTTGCATGGAGCACATCATGCTCTCACACTTACCCTGGTTCGCAGACAAAACTCATGAGGTACCACGTTAAAGGAGTTTCTCCAGGAGATTTGTACACGTGTAAGGTTGGTGGCCAAAAAGCTTGCAGAGAAAATAATATTTTTTACTTGATTTTCTGTGCCCAAGTGTTTGAGAAAACGCGCTAAGAGTGTCAGAAATGAAGGCTCAAAGGAGCATATCTAGCAAGAGTCTACAAGATAGAATAAGGAACACCAGGTTAAGAGAAATATACAAGATCGAAAATGTCGTTAGGTGGGAAAAAAAAAAAACAAAAAAGACAATACACATGACAGGAGAATGGAACCATCCAGACTTTCCCATATCGCACTGCACGGCCGACACCACAGTAGACGACTTACTGATAGACCACCAAAAAGATGGACTGATAGCTGGGAATCGACATTGCAGGAGGCTTATCCCTCTGAAAAACAAGTCACAAGGCCTATACTAAGAAGAAGTATAATAATAAACGTTCGAGTGCGCTATTAACATGTATCTGTGACAACTACTTGAGCGCTTACCATTGCGCACTTGAACGATTTCTGTAAAAATAAGCACATTTATACTTACTGTGATTGGTGGATAAGCTGGAAGAGGTTCTTCCTTGATGTGATGGGCGCTGTGAGAATCACGGAACACAACGGCCCTGATGACTCCCCTGATGTGCTCTACCGGCCAAACTCCGAGCAGGATGCGCTGAGGGCGACCACGCCCCTTCGGTCTCAATTCTGCAATGTCACATATGACCACATGAGCAAAGCGGAAACAAAGTATGTACGAGGGTCGATTGATAACTTTGCACCCCACAGAAAAATACATATCGTGGTGATTCGATATTCGGAAATTGTAAAATAATTGAGATTGAAATTTCTCGTTATTTCGAAAATATTGAACAAATAAAAAATTATCTCATTATCTTTAACTACTAATATCTGTATTACCAATTGATGTATCAATCAATAAGGGTGTAAATATTAAATAATAAAAAAACAGTATTTTTATACAAATTTTATATTCAAATTTTAAATTTGAAATTCGTCTTTTTATTTTAAGAGATTGTAAAAATTTTGTTGAAGTCTATCCAATCATATGTAATAGTCCTTTGTGAACAGATTTTAACGGCATCGGCAAAGTGTTGCAGCCAGCCCTCGCTGTGGAAGACCATTGACTACAGTAGTTTAAGAAAACGTCGAACCAGTCAAGATTTGATTTCCAATTCCACCAAATTATATTGAGGGAGAGCCAACACCAAATTATATAGGTCCCAAAGACTTCGCACGAATGAGTGGAATTTTTATAAATTTCCAAATTACATCTGTCTAAATATTGTGTTCAATAGTTTCTGAGGCTTGAAGGAAACTGCTCTCATTTGTAATGGAGTTATCGTGGTGGACTACTTAACTGTCTGTGAAGTTCATTAATTGATTCGGGAGACACTTTGTGTCAGTTTTTAACATAAATTTTACTTGGCAAATACCACTCTTTCTTAAAATGTATTGTAACACGTTTTTTTTTACATTTTGCATAATTTTCAAACACCGTGTGAGAAGCTAATTCTAAATTTTAGATTTGTGTCCTTGGAACGTTGAATGAAAAAGAAGGGTGGGAACTGTTTTATTTATTTTTATATATTTAATTTCCATTCGCCAGGAACTAAGCTTGGATGGCTTGTCTCTGGCCAATATCTGTACCCGACGGATTCTCCAGTTCTTTGGACACGTTGCGCGTGGCAACGAGGATAGCCTGGAACGACTAGTTGTGATCGGTAGCCTGGAGGGAAAGAGAGGGAGAGGAAGATCCCCCACACGATGGACCGATCAAATTAAGGCAGCAGCAGGCACCTCAGTGGTTGGAGCGCTACGTGCAGCTCAGTCAAGGGATAACTGGAGAAGAGTCATTGCTTCTGCAAGGGTCACAACCCTCAGCAATGAGGATTAAGACGGAGAAGAAAGAAGAGTTATTTTAAAAAAAAATATTCAAAAAAATCATCCACGAAATGAACCCAACGGTTATAAACCAAGAATTTTATGGAATGTTGTAGTAAAAGTAGACGAATATAGGCGTGTATTTTTTTTTTACTAAAATCATTCTCTTCTTATCCGATACTTGGAATAAAAATGTAAATACAAAAATAAAATAAAGAAATAATAAATAAAAATACTTTATACGATCAAAAATAATAGATGAGAATATTTTATTATCAGTATTTGAAACAACATTGTGATTGTTTCATTTTAGAGCTTGCTCGTATATTATTGCCAGACTTCTATCTCTCACTAAGTTTATAAAATCATGAAGGTACATCGTTTATGAACTTTTGAATTCTTAAAAAAGTGCGATGATGGTCTTTGATCATCAAAATGAAATTAGAAGTGAACGTAAGATTAAAAGATTAACTCGACATCTCTCATCTCAGACTTGGATCGATATGGTCAGCAACTCAAATGTTCTCCAAAAAGCAAGAGCAGGGAGACAGTTGTTGACTGATCAAGGTCTGAAAGGTGTCCTATCTGGGGTGTGTGCTAAGAGGAGAGAAGTACTAGCTGTTGCACCTAATCATAAAAGGTAAAATAGAGGGTCGACAAGGTGTGGGCAGAAGACAAATGTCCTGGCTCCGGAATATACAAGATTGGACGATGAAAGTGGTCTTATATAAGTGTATTTTGTATATTAAAAGCATTGTTACCTTGGTAATAAAACACTCCCCTTATCTTTCATCGTTCACTTTGTGTAAACCGCTTTAAAAAACACTCCTTCGTGACTACCGGTTTCGGAATAATCATTCCATCAGCAGGTCAAATGTAGATTAAAATAAAATTGTTCTTACATTTGTACACAAATAAAATTTTGTAAGAGAGAAAGAAGACAAATGAATCTCAATGGAAATATTTAAAGATATACATAAAACCGGGCTTTGTTTAGGTTATCTAAAAAAAATAGAAATAAGTAAAGCAATAAATAAAGACTTACCCGCAATTAATAACCAATTAGATTTAACTACAAGTAAATAACAGTTTATAAGTTTTAACTAACAATAAAAAAATATTAAGGGATACCAGAAACACCCAAATATTTTCTAATATCCTTACTGTCATATTGGTTTTGTAGTATTTTTAGTGGTATATTTTCTGGGTAAACCCAAGTTTACTTTATTCTTTGCAACAAACAACCATAGCATAATCATGTCAATAACCTCCGAATGAATTTATAGAATTCTAAAGAACGAGAAATGATACAAAACAATATTGATTCGCGGTACTCTCTCAACTAAGTACTAAGCGGAAAAGAAAATATTATTAAATAGAGCGGTCTTGGAAAACATTTCCGTGCAACGTATCGTCGTAAAAAAACATTTTGAGGCTTAAATAATAAAAATTAATTTGAATAATTTATATAGCGCCATTTTCCTAAAACACTACCTCAAGGGCGTTTCACCGTGATTAAATGGGGGAAAAGGAGATAATGGAAATAATTTACAAAATAAATGCGTTTTAAGTTTTTTTTCTTATGCTCATCTCACTCTCACTATTTGCTGACAACACCTAACTTGCCTGTGACAGGACATTAACTCTGAAAATACCCAGGTTCCCATTTTTTTATTCATCTATGTTGTGATGTAAAAAGGATTTTAAAAAAAAACTAAGGATATTAGAGAGACAATATAGTTACAACGATTAAAGAAAACACTTGTTTTTTACCACTTGAGTTTTATTATAGACTACATGTTTCAGAAGTTAAACTTCCATCATTCAGGTCTGTATAATAACTAAAATATAAAATATAAAATTGTTCTATAAATAAGGAGAGGGGAAAGTAAAGGGAAAGGGTAAGTCAAGGGTCGGAGTTTTAAAACAAAGGAAAAATGGAAAGCAACGGTGAAGAATTTTGAAACAATATATTATTTAGTAAATTATTATTAGAATTTAGGTTTTTTTGGATTTCTAAATTTTTAAGATAATTCATAATTTGGCCTTTATATGGAACAAGGTATAATAATTTTAATTTATGAGAGTGAAATTAGTGATAAGTAACATTAGTTCTGAAACATGTAGTCTATAATAAAACTCAAGTGGTAAAAAACATGTGTTTTCTTTAATCATTGTAACATGTCTTACCACAAAGTTAATGTCGAAACAATAAATAAAATGACAATATAGTTATTGAAAACTTGAGAAGTACCAAATAATTTATTTCAAATTTCATCAAACCCCCGCCAACTAGGTCTTAAAAAAAAACAAATATTTATACAGGTCAAAAATTACTCCATAAAATGGAGAAAATCCCTTATTGTTAATAAGGATTTAGACTCACCCAAAACATTATAAATAAAACAACTGGTCAAATTACAAGCTTTATGAATATTTGAAAATCATATTTTCAGGCGTGTCTTAGTATGTGAAATAATTCGGAAAGAATCATGCAAACGTTTAAAAATAAGGGTCTCCGCTAAAATAAAAAGCCTTCTCAATTCAACCAAAGATGTTGCCGCTTTGTGGTAAGACACTAAATTAAAACACTTGTTTTTTACCACTACAGTCGTTACAAATGTAAATTTGTAACGACTAGTTTTGAAAGCTGCAGATGATTCCATCTACGGCACAGGTTCCAAAACTTTTTTAGTCTGGCGCCCCCCTATGTCAATTCCTCGTCAAAAAAGAATAATTTTCAAAAAAATCCCTTTTTGTTAATCTCAACTAACGTAAAGACACTCATTTTTCATAGCTCTAAAATTGTATAATTCATTTCACAAAAACTATGTTTCAGACATAAATTACCTAAGTTTATTTCAATAAATTTTTTTCAAAATAATTTATTAAAAAAACTTCATAAGTATAACTCATAAAGTACATATTTGCTAACTTTTTTTCATTTTCATATTTTCGTTTTCTGTTAAAATCAAATATTTGTAATTTATATTAGCACTTTTAATCTAATTTTATTTATGATATCTACATATTGTATTCTTGCCAGTGCCCTTTCATTATAACCTAATAAAAATTTACACCCACACACCGGCCATGTCTTTGTGGGATATTTTATTGTATTAATATTAAGTATATATTTTTTGTACATGAATTATAATATATTGTGAAATGCAAAAGAATTTATAATTTAAAAAAGGTATCAATGAAATCGCCAAAATGTCCCATCATAGAAAGACGAAAAAATAAAAATATATGTCTGACTTCAAAGCACTTCTATCTGTCTTTTTGAGCTTCTTATGACCTGTAAAAGTCTTCTAGATGTATGATCTTCTAGATCTCCATGTGTGTGTGAAAAAGTAAATATAATGCTGAAAAGACGCACCTGCTCCACCGTCAGCGCTCGGCCCCAGCATGTTATGGACCCGGTTGGCGTAGAGGACGAAAGTCGGATACGGTATGTCATATTTCCTGGCAGCCTGGGAGAGCGACAGTCCTTCTTTGAGCACGGAGAAGATGGCCTCAGCCATGGTCTCGGGCCTCCAGGACTTCAGCGGGCCGCGCTCGCGGAAGCGCAAGTTGTGCACCAGCGACTGATTAGTGTTCCAGCATTTCTGCCACATGGATTGCAACTGATACTGGTAGCTGTCTGCTGGAATGAATCGGAAATATTTATTTATTTTTAATACGCGACTTAAAAATGTGATGTGTTTCTGTGTAACATACATGATTCTAGTTATCGCGTATGTGTTAGGGTCTCGTAGACAACGCATGCCCAAGTACCCACGAAACAAATGTATAAAATAGTGCCAGCTGTTTTTATTTTATTACAAATATATCATAATCCGCTCAATTATTACACATATAAACAGCTTCAGCTTGGAATCCTTACGTGATTACCTCATCATCATTATATCTAATCTTACCTGAATTCCCAAAACAGAATAGATCCATAGATGTAAGAAAGAGCATACAATCATTAATAAACAATGGAATACGAAATAAATCCAACTAAATCGCAGTAAATTAATTTGCGCAGTATTTTATACATTATAGACACCCTTCACTAATTAGTTAGTTAGTTTTCGTTTTAAAAGTAATAGAATTTGTGTTTAGAAATAGTGTCGAATTATGGAATAAATAACTGTAAATTATGGTATCCAAAAGTATTCATGGTTAAAATAAATTATAAAAAAAAAACTTAAAACTTTATCACGTAAAAACGCTTGAACAGTCGCAAATTTAGACGGAATATATATATATATATATATATATATATATATATATATATATATATATATATATATATATATATATATATATATATATATATATAAATGTATATATTTATATAAATATATATATATATATATATATACATATATATATATATATATATATATATATATATATATATATATATATATATATATATATATATATATATATATATATATATATATATAATGGTTGATCCGCAGCAACCCGCTATGATCGCTTCTTTCATAATGCGGCCTTTCAGTACAGGCCGAGAACATTCGATATTGTAACAAGCCGCATTCGTAAAGCAGTTAGAACATTTTTTAATATTTATGACATATTTTTCCACCGAATTGTGACTTTTACGTCATGATTCGGTAAACTCACCGGCAATCGAAGAAGTAGACGCGCCTCCTAGCCAGACATGGGAGTTCTCCAGTAGCTTGGCCTGGAACAGGGAGAGAAAATGCAAAGTTAGTATGTGAACTATTACCGTGATCCGAATACATTAAAGTAAAAGTTTGGAAACAGATATCGCGGCCAAATGTGTTATTGTTAAGTCGGGAACATTATTATTAATTATTAAATGGATTTAAGGCAGCGTCGGGCATGCTTTGTGTATTCATGATTCATACCATTTTTATGCGATAACGTGTAATGTGAACTCCACACGACATTCAGAGGTAAATTCAAATTAGTTTTGTAATAAAACATACTTTACATTCGATTTGGATCAGTTTACAATACATAAAATGTTTTTAATTTGACCAAAAGTGATTTTTTTATGTTTTATAAAAACGCTACATTATTGTTATAACTAACTGACTAAGCATCACTCTTCTTCCTGCATTCTCTCTTTGCTAACATTCTTCGTCTCTTCTTTATTCATGCATCTGCTCATACATCCCCATCGATTATTTCGACTCCTGGCTTCACCATCGATCACCAGGAAGATCGAGGAAACTTGGTAAAGTTTCCTCGACCTCCCTGCGCTCATAAATTTGATTTACTGTTCTTTCTTCGCTCATTCGTTCCACATATCTAAACTATCTGAACAGATAATGCATATCTCAGCCTTGCATTTTTTCCTTATTTCACCATTCAAACATCTATCATACATCGTCTACCAGCACATTTTTGTTAATAAACAGCCATATTTTAAAGTTAAACTTCCACATTTATCTTATTCTCTTATAATAAACATCTTTCAAATGCAAATTCGATAAAACTGATCTTTTTTAGACATTAAGAATGTAGCTGACTAACTGAACTAGCTAACTGCTAATCATTTTTACTGCCTAAACTGGGGCACTTCACTTCTTTTTTAACTTGTATTTATTTAAATTGTGACAGGAACATTAAAAGCCTCTAAATGTAAATTCACAGTGAAATCGGGATACAATTCGGTTTCAAATTTTCATATAATTTTCGCAATTAAGTTCATAAAATAATATTTCTTTGCATGAGAGGTATATTAGGAAGCCTAGATGCTTCTGTATCAGACCCAGGAATGCGGTTGGGAGAACTTTTAATATAGTACCATTACTATATTGACAATACGCAAAAACAATTAGTCTCTATAATTTATATTTGAAGCAATAACTTTGTGATTTTCATTTTGTACTTAAAATTTTACTTTGTTTTAAAATTACTATAGATATATTATTTTTTGACATCTCATCAAAGATGAAGAAGAATATGGAAGTCTGGGCATTTACGGGGCTTACGACCGTCATAGGCTGGTTTAAGTGATCACTTTACACACGTGTAACATTCACCAATTCTACCCATTATTGACAACCACACTACTCAAATTCTTGGAAGTTCTAAATATATGAACCAATTTAGAAACCTTGTTACTATAGATATTACTATAGATATTACTATAGATATTACTATAGATATTATTACTATAGATATTTGTATGTTACTATAGATATAATTACTAATGATATTTTATTATAACTTAATTATAATATCTTCCGGTCTTGAAGCTAACCGGTAGACATTGTAATTAAGTTATAATAAAATATTTTAAAATGTTTTAAAATAACAAAGTAATATTTTAATTATACAATTGGTTTCAATATGCGTAATTAAAATAGCTAGAAAAGAAATTCAGATCTGTACTTATTTTTATATAATTCATTCCAGCACTGTTAAAAATTAAAAAGCAACCATACGGATAAATGGGTAAAATGAAAAAAGCCTAGCAAAATTATTTTTCAAAGCTCTTTTTGTGTTGAAAATTAACTCTCGATCGCTGTCTTAAACCAGGAAACCACAATCTCAATCAACAAATTTTAATTTAATTTATCCCTCAATTATAATTATTTGCCCGTCGCTAATACGGTAAAAGAATGCATGGTAAGCTAAGGAATTATGCCGCACTGGAGAATACGCCGCAGTAGAATGTAGGGCCCGTTATTATTGTTTATTGCCATCAGATATCAGTGTCACATGGCACAGTATTAGTATTACGTCATATCAGTTTTGTGAACATTATGTGTTGAGCTGAAGATTTAAATAAAAACTTCAAAAATGCTTAAGGATATTTATGTTAATTACTATCAGACGTTTGAATGAGTGACAATTTTTTCAACGCTACTGTTTGGGATAATATGCCTCTAGTAAACTAGTATCCTGATAATGAATGCGGATCGAATGAAGAGATTTTTTAAAACTAAATCTGGTCCAAAACAACTGATTAAAGTATGCAATATGAATCCCCGATTTTAACAGATTGTGCAAAAAGCATGAAATTAAAGTAAATTGTGATCTTAATCCTTAAGTTTAAGCTTAAAAAATAAATACTATTTATTGTAAAATACAATTTATAAGTCTTAATTAAAAAAAAACCATGAAAAAATGTTTGGGTTGCCATATTACTAACACATGTGGCAATATTTGTTTCTAGTGTGATATTATATCATGAGCATATTTTATATTCAAATAATGCTTTGATTCACTCATATAAATCAAAATAAAGTATCCTTTGAAACAAATAAAAAATGCCTTATTTCCTTAGTTTACCTTATGAAGAATTTACTCTCCCGCTGAGAGTGTAATACGTACTCAAAAAACCGCACGGGGAAATATGGTCGTAAAATAAAAATCTCGGGAAATAAAAGTGGAACAGATTGTGAATGTGCGGTTAGCTTTTTTATTACTAGTGTTAACGAAACGTCATCAGCGGTGGTTCCCGGTTGTCTGTAACAGCGATCACTGCCGGTCAAGCACACGCGAGCTTTTCAAAGCTCACGGTATTAAAGGATCATAACGATATAAAAAAAATAGATCGAGAAATAACAATGGAACGATAAAAATATTTCTGTATGCAACGCAAAAAAGCAAAATATCGCCTATACTGCAAAAGAGTCTATCTTAAGAATAGTAAATACATAGTACAATGTGCTGTTTTTTTCTTAAAAATTATCCACATCTTTCTTTCTTTTTTGGATTATTATTGTGTTAGATTTAAGTTTTATCAGATTTATATTATCCACTGACACTTCGTGATGGAATTGCATTTTTAATTTATTATTCGATTAAAACCAATATTTTTAGCTTTTCCACTTTTTTATTTGACCAGCGACCGGGTTTCGTCGTTACCGACATCATCAAACTGGTCTGATGATGTCGGTAACGACGAAACCCGGTCGCTGGTCAAATAAAAAAGTGGAAAAGCTAAAAATATTGGTTTTAATCTAATAATAAATTAAGTTTTATCGACTGAGATTTCGATATTTTTTTTTGGTGATATTCGTATATTTGAGAATAAATACATCTATGATGTATGCATTTCTATCTTGAACTATTGTTTGTATTAACGATAAATTTATTAACTTTACAATTAGGTGTTTTAAAATATTTTAAAAAAATACCCTACGTAGGATTGTTTGCAGTAGTGTGTACCAAAAATCCTAAAATATGAGTTATATACGTAAGAAATATATAGCTCCCTTAAGGCCCAACATATGTACGGTAAATTTGCGAAATAATTTACTTCAAACCCAGGTAACATTTGACGGAAATAATTTTTTTTTCTTAATACGCTGTTTTGAAAATGAAAAAATAAAAAATAATCTAAATTAATACATAGTTTTTAATAGAAAAGAGTTATTTAAAGGTAAAGAGTTAATATATATATATATATATATATATATATATATATATATATATATATATATATATATATATATATATATATATATATATATATATATATATATATATATATATATATATATATATATATATATATATATATATATATATATATATATATATATATATATATATATATATATATATATATATATATATATATATATATATATATATATATATATATATATATATATATATATATATATATATATATATATATATATATATATATATATATATATATATATATATATATATATATATATATATATATATATATATATATATATAGTGAATTGCGAAGTGAATAAAGCATGCATGTAATCAGATGTTATAGATTCAGGGGTCGTTTGATATGCAACATACGATGTACAAGTCGAAGAGATACGAGTAAAATCATTATCTAATAAATATTCGATGGACGGCGGCTAGAACAAAGACATAGAGAATTCGCAAATTATTTGCGCAGAACATACAATATGCACTGCATAACTCATTACAGTGTACGAGTGCATATGAACTGGGTATCGTAATAAAACCATATGAAATACACATGTGAAGAAGATATAATGCAATCTTTATTATATTTATCTTAATGACGAGGATAATCTATTAGTTTTTAGAATAGGTACGTTATCATTTTGTTGATGAATGTCTTTCTAGCGAAATCCATGACGAGGCTTTTATTTACATTGTTAATATCTAGGTATGAATAATAAATCATAATTGCTGGAACGTATATATTTCATAGTTTCCAGGCGAATCGCTGAGGCAACTGACACCTTGGCGCTTCCCACGTGTAAGAAAAGCTCTAAACAAAGTTCCTTTATTTGTCATTCATCAAAATTGGTCAACGATGTATATGGGGATTTCGATATGTTCAACTCGACTTGAATCACTATCATTTCAAGTTGACATTAATATCGTTATTATGTCCCTCGTTACGTATAATTTGTCTTTGACTTGAGCTTTGATATTTCCCCTTTCCCCTTTTCCTCCCTCCCGTCCCTCCTCCAGCTATTTTCACAAATTTAACAATGTGGAATTGGCAATTAGAATCTTACAAGTACTTATATTACGTAATTTGTTTATGCGAATGACTTGATGTTACTGTACTATAAATTAATAAAGCAGTGGAAGTACACGATATTTTGAGTTTAACCAAATCATTGTTCACAACTTGAATTAACATGTCTCGTTCTCCTTCTCTCCATGTTATATCTTTCTTCTCTCTCACGTAACGAAATGTGCTTACTAAATGTTACGCGTCCTTGAAACATCACTCTCAATTCTTGTCTATTTTTCTATTTTTATGCCACCTACTAAGACCATTGTTTTTTTAAAATTAGTATTGACACTGTTTTTTCTTAAATTTCCTTTGGCTCCCTAATATCCTGTGTTTTCGGTCGAGTTTATAGCTTAATAATGTTTGTTTTCCGTTCCACTTCCGAATCATCAACACAGACGGTATTGCTCGATTCGTAACGATTATTTTACCTATGTTAGTTTAGTGATGTTTATTATAAGTCAATAGGGACCAAAATACTTTAATGCAGTTTTCATAGCACATTTAAAGTTTGAATCCATTATAACACGTGCAGAAGTAATTCGCATATGTTGATAAATACACGCGATGGAACTGCTGGCAATTGGCATGGGTGAACTGCGCGGGGCGTTGCCGTCCATGCCCAACCTTGTTCAATACAGATTTAAGAAAAAATATATATGATTTAAATTTTTGTTGTTATTGTTGTTGATTTCAAATAACACTTATTTTTAAAGTTCTTATCAAGGAAAAAAATCCTTTAACCACCCTCATTAATTCCTCTCCTATCCTTCTCCTTCCAGCATAAACTATTTTTTTATACCATACCCTTTTTTTAATAGTCATTATTACATAAATGTGGAGTTGTTTAATTACATAGAAGCCGATCTTACAGAGTACAAGTTGATACAATTCACTATAAACATACATATAAATGATAGATTTCATATTGACAGGGGTGTAAGCAATTTCATAAAATGAAAATAAAGAAATCTAGGATAACATAACAACCTATTAAGGGCTTTATCAATGTGCACAAAAATCAAACGAATTGAATGCAAAGATGCAACCCTTAATCAGGTTTGCATTTTTTACAAAGCTGCAGGTTTCGGCAGCTCAGGTGGTCCATTATTGACAATTTGTCACCAGTTCCTGCCAGAACTACGGGATGCACCCCTTACTTGCGAAGAATGATTGCATAAACATACTCTGCATGATGTTTAGGACCACAGATGATTGATAAGATTGTATCATTACCGTAAAAAATCTTTGAATTATGTAATTATATAAAATACTTCTTTTGTACGTCAAAAAGTTACTATCATTAAATAAATAGAAGTGAATTTCCACAAAAAAATTGAATGGCTTTTGATTGAGTAGCAACCTATCCAGATAATAAGATAACGATAGCTGATTGCAAGGGATGACAAGTATACGAAGGGGGATATGTAGTTATTTATTTATCATGTTTGAATGTAAAATAATTGTGTTCTCTTACGCATACAAACATTTTATTATCATACTTTTTTTGTAGGCCCAAGTTACTAATTATTTAAACAGAAAAAAGAAAAATAAGAGAGTATACATATAAAACGGGGTAGAAAGTACAATTGGAGTGAAGATAGGTTTCAAAAATGGATAGATTAAGATTAAATTTTAAAACATAAAAATAGGAAAGATTAAATATAGTAAAGAGACGATAAGATAAAAAGAAAAAAGGTGTATTTCCCTCATTGACCCTAGAAATCAAAGGATGGAATAAATCCTTCTTTCTTATACTTAACACCACGACACATACAATATAATTCTCTGTGCATCATTGGGTGTAAAGAAAAGATATGTATTTCACGTGTGATATTACCATATTATACCAGTTTGTATTGTTACCATTGGTGGCATGTAACATATAGGACTTGTAAAGTACCGTTAATATTAATATAACACAGCATTAATATATTTATGGCAACTTATTGGTTATAATTAGAAATTTGGCAACATTTGTGCTGAAATTTATGCCCACACTGTTATAATTCGCCTTTAATATTATAATAATTTACAATGTATGTATCCTCTGTAGTCCCAAGAGTAACATAAGCGCGCGTGGATTATATTGTTATATATTGTAAACGCAGAATATAAATTTTATTTCTGACGATGAAAGTTAAAGTTTAGAGTAATTTATATTACACTAAATATTAATTTTACATCGAGAGTAAAAATAAACGGTTTTTCATGTAAAACTTCTAGGCGGAGATTCGACGATCGATAATTGGACGAGAATTGAGAGTGATTATGAAGTACGCGTCAAATTTATAAGGCACATTTCGTTACATAAGAAAGAGAGCTAAACATTCCAACGTCACGGGAGTGGAACAAAAGACAGCGTCGTACCTACATATAAAGCGATAAAATATAATAGTGTCGCGCATACGCGCGGTAAAGATTTACAAATCTAACGCTATATATGAACAGTGAGTTACCTCGCATTTTGTAAGTTATATTATTATTGTAAGATAATTTATTACTGATAAAGCACTTTCTTTGCGAAAATATTGGTCTTTAAAAAACAACAACAGCAAATCGACAAAAGAATCGATGTAATTACATATATATTCCATATTTAAGCTATTACAAACTATTAATATCAGTATTACCAATTGAAGCACCAATAATGTCAGTATATAACTATTTTCATGCAAATTTTGTATTGTTATTTTTATTTTAAGATGCACTCTCTCTCTCTTTATTTTAAAGAAATATCACTTCAGACACGTGTACGGTTCTGCACACGGATTTCTTTTATTAATATAAAGTTATCCTTTAGATTCTATTTTATGTACATTTTATTTTTAATATATATATATATATATATATATATATATATATATATATATATATATATATATATATATATATATATATATATATATATATATATATATTATATATATATAAATATATATATACATATATATATAAACATATATATATATATATATATATATATATATATATATATATATATATATATATATATATATATATATATATATACATATATATATTTATATATATATATATATATATACATATATACATATATATATATATATATATATATATATATATATATATATATATATATATATATATATATACATACATATATATATATATATGTAATAAAATAACTAGGTACTTACCTATACATTTTATTAAGTACCTACAAATAGTACCTACATAAAACAGTTCTACCAACAGATGTCGCATGTCGCATTATTAACTGTCAGAATCAGATAGATAGATAGATAGATAGATATAAAAATTATTATAAAGATAAATTAAGAATAAACTTTAATTACAAAGCAACACATTGTTTATTTTATTATTATACACCCATTTTACATATTATTTACACTTTTCAAAAGGAAAATATTACCACGTTATAAAACGACAATTTTGTTGATTGGAAATGGATTATGAAACATTAGATGTATTAAAACAATTACTACAATATGTTCGGAGTGAGAGAGAAAAATTAGAAGATGATCAAAGAAAACGATTAGAATATAATCAAAGAAGACGTGGAAATCTAAGAACTAGTGATAAAATTAAAGATAAAAGTCCATGTAAGATTTGTGAAAATTTAAATAAGGGAACTCGATATCACCCTGAAGCAACGTGCTGGTTTAAAACAAAGGAGGATGATAAGATTAATAATAAAAATGAAGATTTACAAATTACACGGAAACAGTGCTTGAAGAATGAAAATAAAAATAATGTGGAAAAAATTTATACAAAATATAAAATAAAATATACTCCAGAAAAGAAGAATTTCGAAGCAGATTGTATGAGCAGGAATCCAGTATTAGAATCGAAGGAAAATGCAAATGAACAATTAAAAGTTGTAAATTTGGTTAAATTAGAAGATATTTTAAAAGATCAGAATAAAAATGAAGACATACAAATAACACAGAAACAGTGCTTGAAAAATGAAAATAAAAATAAAGTAGAAAAAGCTTCTACGAAAGATAAAATAAAATATACTCCAGGAAAGAAGAATTTAGAAGTAGATTGTCTAAGCAGGAATCCAGTATTAAAATCGAATGAAAATGCAGATGAACAATTAAAAGTTGTAAATTTGGTTAAATTAGAAGATATTTCAAAAGATCAGAATAAAAATGAAGACATACAAATAACACAGAAACAGTGCTTGAAAAATGAAAATAAAAATAAAGTAGAAAAAACTTCTACGAAAGATGAAATAAAATATACTCCAGGAAAGAAGAATTTAGAAGTAGATTGTCTAAGCCGGAATCCAGTTTTAGAATCGAATAAAAATGCAGATGAACAATTAAAAGTTGTACATTTGGTTATATTAGAAGATACTTTAAGAGATCTGAATAAAAATGAAGGAATTCAAAAGAAAAAAACAAATGGATTGAGAAAAACTGTGTCTACTTTAAAAGGGTCAAGAAGAAAAAAAAAATACAAAAAAAGAAAAAAAAAGAACGAATTAAAACAAGGAAAATCTAATAATGACTGGATTAGAGACAGGAAAATAGCGCTTGAAAATACAATAAAATCACATAATTACAATAAAACATTATTTGACAAAAATAGAATAGGGTGCGAATTCAACGTAGGAGACATGGTGTATGTGGAAAATGGAAACAAGCTAAACAGAAAAAAATTGGATGAACTAAAAATTGGACCTTATAAAATTATTGAAAAAATTTCTAACTCAATATACAGAATTGATACAGGTCACAAAAAAATAAAATCAAACCTTTATCATATCACTAAACTTATACCAGTCCCTTCACTACAAGAAGATGATCCGGAGGACGAGTGAAAATTTTACTATGAATTTTCATCCCCAAGGGGGGAGATGTAATAAAATAACTAGGTACCTACCTATACATTTTATTAAGTACCTACAAATAGTACCTACATAAAACAGTTCTACCAACAGATGTCGCATGCGTCACTCAGAAGAAAACAAAAGACTTCCGATAATATTATTAACTGTCAGAATCAGATAGATAGATAGATAGATAGATATAAAAATTATTATAAAGATAAATTAAGAATAAACTTTAATTACAAAGCAACACATTGTTTATTTTATTATTATACACCCATTTTACATATTATTTACACTTTTCAAAAGGAAAATATTACCACGTTATATATATATATATATATATATATATATATATATATATATATATATATATATATATATATATATATATATATATATATATATATATATATATATATATATATATATATATATATATATATATATATATATATATATATATATATATATATATATATATATATATATATATATATATATATATATATATATAAATATATATATATATATATATATATATATATATATATATATATATATATATATATATATATATATATATATATATATATATATATATATATATATATATATATATATATATATATATATATATATATATATATATATATATATATATATATATATATATATATATATATATATATATATATATATATATATATATATATTTATATGTACATATTCTTATTATTTATTTATATAAATGTCATATTAAAACCACCATAGATTTTTATTTAAATATTAAAATTTATGCAATATATTTTCAATGCAGAGTGTCTCACGAAGACGACTGTGAATGAAGTTGTACAATGTTGAATTAAACACTGGCATCTCTGACTCGATAATTTCAGACCACTGGGCTGGAAAGGTGGGAGAAAATTAACATATCTCTAATATAATTTGCATTTAAAAAATTACTTAATAGATTTTTTCTTGAATGTTTTTCGCAGATACTTTGTGGCACATTTCATAAACATTATAAAATAAAACAGTTTCGTTTTAACCACTTTTTATTGGTACACTTTATCCAACCGGTTAAAAATAACATTTAGGGGTTTATAAATCATATTTTTTAAATCGTATTTTCATAAATATATATAAATATATATATATATATATCTATATATATATATATATATATATATATATATATATATATATATATATATATATATATATTTTCATATGGTGTACGTAATGTATTTCTGTTTTAGAATTTAGTACATAAACCCTGATGATGACAAGGTTCTTGTCGAAACCGGTTGAATAAAGTGTGACAATAAAAAGTGGTTAAAATAAAGTTGTTTTATTTTATAAAGTTTAAAATATATTTTTTTTTTTGATAACTAGTAACTAAGATTTTATTTTGAATTGAAATATATTTAATTTTTGTTTTTCGTCAATACGTTAAAACACGTTGATTATTTACAAAATCAAACAATTGGATTCTAAAATTAATTGTCTTTTATTTCATTACATACTAGTTTTGAAAACCACAGATATTTTCAACGACGTGTGATTACAAAAACTAACTAGCAATAAAATATTCGGGTTTATATTAAGGAGGATGTTAAATTGTTTAATAGGAACAAATACGTTGATGTATTTTGTAAAAGCATTATTAATTTATGTTTTATGATAATTTAAAATTTCACGTATTTCTTAATTAGTGGTATGATACAAATCGATATGTAATTCAACAAAGTTAATGCCAAATCGATAATAACTAATCGTTCATTACAGAAAAAGTATTTGAGTTTAAAAAAGTAAGTATTGCATGCAATATCTGCATTCGTGATGTAACTATTCATACGTTATGTAACAGAGAACGAATATTACTGAAATTCTCTAGTATCCTGCATACTCGTATATGCCATATCTCATATAAACTCAACAACAAAAAATCTTTTTAAGTGCCGATATAAAAAGCTCCTACGAAAGCTCGTTGCATTTTAATTAAAGTTTTTTTTCAAAACAAAGAGAAAGTATTATAAACCTACAAGAAAATAAATCCTTAAACATATCTGTAAATTTCATATTTATTTTCAGTAACAAATTAGGACTGATAAATAATCATTATATTTTGACAATTCTAAGGGACTACAAAATTAATCCGTGACTCGTAAATGAATTGAAAAATAATTATTACGACCCAATGAAATGTTTCTAGTTTGAAAATCAATTTTATGAATTTTAAAATGAGTTTTTTTTAAAAATAAATTGAGTTATATTTTGTTACGTTTATGCAACCTGATATTAGATATGATACCTTAAAAAATATATACTTTATTGCCGGTTAAACTATGCGGGTAATTCTTTTAAAGAAAAAAAGGACGTACCTTTGTTTAATGAAATTATAGAGAGTTGTATAAATTTAAAATTTTGATTCAAAGTTTCTCAGAATTTTACCTTAAAAAGGCGAAGGAAAATTTAATATAAAATGTTAAATAAAAATATGCCTTGGTTATAAAAATAACAGCGTTTTGGAAAAATTGTAAAAATTAACGATTTCTATAACAGTTTTTAATATGTTCAACTTTTTAAGCGAGACTAGCTTTGCAAAGCTACACTTGAGTGTGCGAAAGCTTTCCGAAATAAAAAAGTGACGTTAATTTTCATTTAATTCGAATAATTATCCGTTAAATATAAAATCTGATGTGTAATATATGTATAGCTGCACAATTTAAATTACACCACAAAGACGAATCCTGTATTATGAAAACAAATTTATAAATACCTAACTAACCACTACGCCGCTTCCCCACAAAGGTAGGCAGAGAGAAAGAACGCCGCATCACTCTGTCTTTGGTAACATTTACCTCCTCTTCCACATTTATGCATTTCCTTATACATACCGTCGATGACTCCTGACCTGACCGCTTTCAAGTATACGACATACTTGATCATGTTAATTTTTTTCGGTGTTCCACTGCTTCTATTTAAAACCGCATTTGCCTCATAAATTTGTTTTACCTTTTTTCCTCACTCATTTGTTCCACATGTCCAAACCATCTCAAACACCTTTCTTAATTTTGTCGATAATACTTATCGCAGACTTGCATTCTTTCCTTATTACACCATTCGAACATCTATCACACATCTTTTTTATGATAAATATTATTTTTAACAACTGTTTTTATTATCTGGCTACACCCGTGATTTTGCTTATTTTAATATATTTTTAAATAAAGAAAAAGAAAAATATTCAAAAATAAATAGGTAAAAACTAGTAGGATAATACTGTAGCTAAAACGACAAGGGAATATGGGTAGCTACTCGTTAATTGTTATTTCTGTATTCTCTCTAACTAGCAAAATCTGGATTAATGAAGTTAGTGCATTCGTTAAAAGGGGTTTTGTAAAAATGCATTACATATTTTCGCTAAAAATTCGAAGTAATCTCCAACCCTTCACGTTTTGGTTATCGTTTCGACAAACACGCTTTTGTTAACCAAGCATTTGTGAGTTTCTCAAATGAATGACTTTTGCATAAAACAACATGGGTTTGTTATTTCGAATGCTTAGCATAATTTACATGTATGTATGTAAATTCCTCAAAATTACTAGTTTCCAACCTAAAACGTCGTACTTTACTTGTAAAAAATAAATAAATCGTGAATTCAACTTGAGTAAGTAAATAAGGAGAGGAGACTGCAAATATCGGCAGACATTTTTGATTTAATATATTAAGTATATTAAAATAATATGAAGTAAATTAGATTTTTTTACAAGGCATCAGGTTCGTGTCGCCCAGGACGACCACTACTGACAATTCGTCGGCAGTTCTCGTCAGAACTTCGGGACGTGGATCTGACATGGGAGGATGCAAGGGAGGTAGCTGGCAGCCGACAGAAAAGCCTGGAGACAGTTTGTGGACTCCATATGATCCACCTAGGAAGCGGATATGGTTTAATTATTAAATTATGTTTATTCTTCGCAGTATTAAATGTTTGAAGCTTTAAAATCAGTATTATTAAATCAATGTGGGCTGCCGTAATCAAATGCTCTAATCAAATTTGAAAATGATAAAGTGGTATTTTTTAATTTATTTTATAAGATTAAAAACTTGGAACGATAAAGATTTTAAAATAGTGGCCAGGCTAAAAGTTGGAATAATCGGAGATGTGAAATGTGAAACGGAGTATGATTATTTTGCAAAGACAGATTGTTGTGGGGTTCTATTCTCTTTACCTGCGCCCGCGGGAAAGCTGCGTGATTGTTATATGATATTCTATATGAAGCATAATGTAACATGGGTGTAAAGATTAATAATAATTAATATGGGTGTCGGGTTGTGGTCCCGTGGTTAGTGTCGCGGACTCTTAAGTCCGAGTTTCTCGGTTCGAATCCACTCTACCACAATTCAATACCTATTTCTAATAATGAGCCGCTTAGGCTCACATAAATAGTATGAAATTGAAATATTTGTGTAAATAATAAAAAAAACACAAATATTTCTCTTTAAAAAATATATATATTATATTCGACTCATTTTATGATAGAACGAGTATTAAAAAAAAGATACCTTTATTAAAAAACAGTGGCTTGAGTGTCCATAAGGAACGCGTCTAGTTTGTTTTTATATTTCTACCGTTCTCCTATACGCAATGCTTAAAAAAATTATGGAAAGATGCTTAATTTTATGGTAAATGCTGAGAACTTTCTCGGTAAGGATTCAGATCAATAGAACTGCTACTTCTGACTGGCATTTTTGCACAATAACTTAATATATAATTATACGCATATGAACATTTAAAAATTGTACATGTCTTTATAGGTCTACCACATGGTTCTTTCTCCTGTCAATCAACGTGAATATAGGAGTAGGTGTACATACGTAGTAAATCGACCGGGCGTGAACTTGATGAAATCGTTTAGAGCGGTAGGGAGAATTAGTTTGCATTGCTGACAACAGAGTGCAGCATTATGTAAAGACGAAAGGTGCCCATATTTACTTCACAGGGCAATTTTTTACAAGTTGACTAATATTTGAAATGGTCTTATTTTCAGGAAAAACGTACTAACTTTGAATTTCAGAGGATTTAAAACTAACGATATATTTTTTAAATTATTCGTTTTAGAATGAGTCCAAATCCTTGTCCACAAATATGGGTTTTAAGGATTTGGACCCAAAACGCTGTGAATAAAATAACAATAACTTTAAAAATAAGAGTCTCTTCTATATAAAAAGCTTACGCAAATCAACCAAAGATGCTGCCACAAACTCATACACGAAACGATATCGCTCACTCCTTTCCAGAACGTCATAAGTCAAAAATCGTCAATTTTCAGTTGTGCATGTTTTCGGAATGCCTAGAAAATGTACTTTATCTCAGTAAAAGAATTTTATTTTTAACTTTATATTTACCCGCTACAGGGCAGAAAGTGTTGTTTTTGTATTTTGAAGAAAAGGTATTGTTTAATTATTATTTTTAAATAAACTAAATATTTTTCAAATGGAGAAAAATCCCTCAGGTTATGCCCTAAAACATATGTTGCACAGTAAGAAGTTCAATAAGTGGTTTGATATTTATTTTTAATACATTGTGTTATATTTTTAAACTTTAAAAACGTTCTTCTGAAAAATCGAGTTTTTTGATTTATGACGTTATTGAAAGGAGTGAGCGATATATGAAATATTTGATATTTATATGCATGAGTTCTAAAAAAATAGTAGTGTGGTTGACAAGCATGCATATAATGGTGAATTTAACACATGTATAAAATGATTTATACATGTGTTTAATACATGACAATTATAAATGAACAACCAACCATCAAGCAGAGAAAGCTGATGTACTTCGGACACGTCATGAGAAATGAAAAATACCGTCTTCTCCACCTAATCATGCAAGGAAAGATTGAGGGGCGAAGAACTCAAGGACGCCGAAGGACATCATGACTGAAAAACCTAAGACAATGGTTTGGCAGAAGCACCAAATCTCTGTTCCGAGCTGCAGCATCTAAAGTCAAGATAGCCATGATGATCGCCGATCTTCGTTAGAAGTGGCACAGAAAGAGAAATTATGAATGTACAATATAAAATATTATGTTTATACACGACAATTTTAAACCAGCCCATAGGGGCTGGATAAATTGTAAGCCCTGTAAATACTTAGACTTATATGTTAATTGTTAAAATGTTTTTTTTTCTTAAATTTGTATATAAATAATATTTTTTGTACATTATTATTATTTATGTTATAAAATAGTGATCAATAAAAAAAATATTTGGAAAAATAATGTATAAAAAATAAAAAAAGGAATAATAGCATTGTCCAATTATTTTTAACTAAAAAATGACATTCGTATTTTCCAATCATTTCCTCTTGAAAAATTAACTAACCATCACGTCGCTTCCCCGCAGGGGTAGGCAGAGAGAATAGAACGCCACACCACCTTGTCTTTGCAAACATTCTTCGCCTCTTCCACGTTCATGCATCTCCTCACACACACCCGCCGATTGTTACGACTCCTAACCTGACCACTTTCAAGTATTTGGCAAACCTGATCGTGCCATGTTTTTCTCGGTCTTCCTCTGCTCCTTTTCCCACTTACATTATAAAATTGCCTCATAAATTTGTTTTACCGTTCTTTCCTCACGTATTCGTTCTACATGTCCAAACCATCTCAACACATCTTTCTTAATTTTATCGATAGTGCTTATCTCAGCTTTGCATTCCTTCCTTATTTCACTATTCGCACATTCTGAAAAAATTATGACTTTTAAAATTAAACCGTTGATACGACGACATAAAACTAGATCAAATAATTACACTTGGACAATAACAAAATAAGGGTTCGTACTCGGTGATACGTCGGTGAAGCCGCGAAACGGCACCCTTCCGCCAGCAGATGTCACGAGGGCGCTAATGACCCCACGAGCGCCACTCGGCGGTCGGGGGTGAGCCTTGCCACTGCGGGCCGTGAACGACCCGGCCTGCGCCGTTCTCCGCAAAGAATTAAATAGCACACTTGTTACAAGAGCTCACGACCAAGTACGGAATATAATTGTGTCGCCTGCTTTCAAAACCCGCCAGATCCAATTTTTTAAGATTTTAAAATAAATACTCTATCGGAATCCCAATTGTGGGTTTTATTGTTTAAAATATTTATATGCTTGTGAGTGTTTCGTGTTTTTTTTAATACTGCAAAAAATTGGAACATTCTCTGTTTCATAATATTTTATCCAAAGATCTTTTAAACATAAATGTTACCCGGAGAATTATGAATTTTTTGGAAAATCGACTTGCATGGATCTAGCGGATTTTGAAAGTAGGCGACACAATTATTCTTTTTTACACTGAATTTTCTCTCGGGGTGCCCATTCACCGTAAACATACAAGCGTATATCTCGTTTCAATTGTGGCAAACAATTAAAAACTACCATTTTTTTTTGAAATTCAGGTTTTTTATATAAAAATACTGTCGAGAGTTAGTATCCACCGTACATCAAATATGACAGTTAAAGATTTTATTTTGATTTTACTAAGATACGTATATAATACTATTGTATTTATTTAAATATTATGTGTATTTATTATCGTTTTTAAAATAAAAATATCATGGCTAGTTAACATCCGCCGTACTTCAAATAATAACAGTTTATTATTTATATTTATTTTACGAAAATACACAATCATCTTCTTCATTCTTCGAACCTTCATCCGCACCCAACGGTGCATAGGGCACTTCATCACCTAAATGCAGTTGAACGTTAACACTTGAAGGAAATGTCGAAAATCAGCCCTCCGCTTTAGGTACCAGTTCAGAGTACCTACTATTAAATAAATAACAGACTGAAAAAAATCACTTTTATTTTTTACATAATAATATATAGTTTTAAACAATTAAAAATTATTGTGATTACTTACATATGTCGTTTGTTGTTTTGTGTTAATCGAATAGCGGGCATATATCTAATATTTTAGTTATCAACAACCATTAATATCAGTATTACCAATTGAAGCACCAATCAATGAGAGTGTAAATATTGAATAAACAAAATATTTTTCTTGCAAATTTAAAATAGTTTTTTTGAGATGCTCTCTCCCAGTCTTCGACGTTTATACCTCTCATTCTTTGTTTGGTGAAATATTTCTCTTCTATCACGTGTACGGTGCTAAAAGGGTATTTTTTTATATCGTCATTTTTATTATTATTATTTTCTTTTAAATAAAAACGGTATTTAATTTAATATAAGCTCTTCGATTTCATCAGCATTTCATACCAAAATAAATCATTGAAACTTATTATTTAATAAATGTTAATAAATCTTGCTTTTCACGTTCGTTTAATTACCGTGGTAGCAGCTATGATTAAAGTAAAAAATATTTAATGGGCTCACTCGGCTACAATAAAATATATCATTAAAATAATTTGGTACTAAAAAAATACTAACCATCCTATGATTATACAATATTTTATTTCCCATCGTTATGATATTTTATCTAGAATAAATGTATTTATGTTATTTCTCATTATTATCAAAAATGACTGAATTTTTATAAGGAAGGTTTTTACATCTTTTGGTCAAAAGATGTAAAAACTTTGATTGTTATGCAATTAAATTGTTTACCCATCTTCCATTATTCATAAAGTCATGAAAAAATGTTTAAAAGAGATAATATATTTAATAACGAAGAAGTATTAACAAAGTATTATAAGTCATAATAAGTAATGTATAAGGGAGGTGGGTAGATCTGTAATTGAACGTATTATTCTGCCATGTCGTATTTCATTGGATGTCGTTTACAATTTTCTTTCATATAATTTTATAAATAAGTGACAAAAACTCAGTGTTGTAATTTGAAATTATGTGCATGATGAATTGTAAAAAAATATAATTAAAAAATAACGAACAAGGCGCGTCTGTAGTGGTAGGCAAATAGAATAAAACGCCACACCACTCTGTCTTTGCAAAACATTCTCCGCCTCTTCCACATTTATGCACCTCCTCATACACACCCGTTGATTATTTCTACATTCAAGAATTGGACAGATCTGATCAAGTTTTCATGGGTTATCCTCTGCTCCTTTTTCCAACTAAATTCACCTCATAAACTTGATTTTTTCCCCTTCTTTTTAATCATTCCTTCCACATGTCCAAACAATCTTCATTACACCTTTCTAAATTGTATCGATAATGCTTATCTCAGTTTTGCATTCTTTTCTTATTTCACCGTTCGATTCTCTGAGGGATCACATTTCGACTGCATTTATTCTACTTTCATCCTTATTTCGCCAACTCTTTGCTTCACATTAATTTATTAAGGTTGGAACCAGGACTCCGTAATGTATGGTGTAATATGATTATTTATATAGTTTATAGGTATGTTTACATAAATATATTTGTAGATATGTTTATGTAAAGGAAGAGCTTCACGTTACCGGATGTATCGGTATATTTGGGACGAATTTATGCGACTAGTAATAATGTAAATCCACGTATTAAACCGTCCGTAAGTGTTTCACAGTAATTTAATAACAACGATTGATTTACGATACTTCCTCGAAGTTATTACGAAGAACGAACGAAAATATTCCGGCCGAAAAGCGTACAAAAAGCCTTTTATTGAAACGTCAAATAAATTTTAAAAATAACGAATAGCCCATTACTTAATTAAATAACTACACGCTCTATTTACGAATATTTCATTACAATCCATTATGCGATAGAAAATAAATCTAGTTTTCGTGAAAAATGAAAAATAAAGGAGCCTAACGGGCTTAATTTATAGAATTGGATCCGTTCCGTGTTAGCAGCCAGTAACACATAATACAAATAAATGAGTAATGCAAAATATCACATCGGTCGGACTGATAAAGTATAAGGATGAGTTATTTTCGACGGAAAGCGTGTTCGCACAGCGCCAGCAGTCTATGTACTAGAATTTCCAAAATGTGAAAATGTCCAGAAAGAAAAAAACATCACGATTTTTAGTCCGAGTCACTGCGGAGAGCAACCCGAACACAACGAAAACCGAGAGAGCATTTAACTGTCAGCTTTTATCGACCCGATGTATTTATATCGTGTTATTATAATAATTGCATTTTATTCGAAATCTTTCATGCCGTATCGTCTGATTTATGAATACCTTAGTATTATAGCGAACAATAAATCTGTATCTTCATTTGAAACATAAAATTACTGTGGGACACGGAATAAAATACAATAAATCTCATTTTAAAATAAAACTTTAACTTTTAACCTTCTTCGATAATTGTAGGCATTTTCGTTTATAACAGCAAGCGTAGGAATTACAGTGGATGATATGGATACATTTTTCTTATGAGATAATAATAGTGGTGATCGTATATTTATATCGAAAATTACGGTCAAAGGCTAGGAGATATATTATATACAACGTCTAAAGTTCAGTGAGCCTCAATTATACTAAAAACTTGGAAAGAATCAACATTCAGAGAACGCGTACCAAGGACCAAATAAAGGAATTAAACTAACGGTGGATGGAAAATACAACAAAAACAAATTATCATTAAAAAGAACTCAACATGTGTATATGTCGCATATTAAAAGCATTACTAACTTTGTGGTATGGTAATATAACTCTCTCCTTATCATTCATCGTTCACTCTGTTTTAGAACTCAATATCGATGAAGAAGAATATGGAAGTCTGGGAATTTAGTACACCAAAAGAGTGACCAGATGAGTTCCAAAATTTTAAAAACTATCAATATTGTAGTAGAATACTGATTATCACACGTGTATAAAGTGATCACTTAATCCAGCCTGTGACGATTCATAAGCCCCATAAAAACCCAGACTACTTTATTTATTCAAATTCTTTAACATTCATGTTGATATGTCAAAATTTGAAAATTGAAACACAGGTAAGTGAACAAGGATTTGGACACATCCAAAACGTTATGAATGAAATAACTGGTCAAATTGTAAGCTTCATAAAAAATGAAAGCATGATTTCAGGCTTGGAAGTACAAAAGTGAAATAATTCGGAGAGTATTACATACCTACATTTAAAAAAGGTTCTCTCCTAAAATTAAAAGGTTAAATATTTATATTTATTGCATACATACATGTATACGATTTTGTTGCGACGATAAAAAGTTTAAAAAAGTGATAAAAGTCAATTGAAATTTACTAACACGTTATTTATCGACATCGATATACCGTTCATGATTCCAACCCTGGGAATAGAAATCCAGCCAACCTATTTCACTTATACACTTACGCTGTCTTCGGTAATTGCAGTTTACATACGTAATTACCCATACTATAAGCCCTGAGAACCTGGAATAAGCTCTATACATACATACTAGAGCTTTGTATTATTAAAATATATTACCGTACAATGTACGCAATTATTAAACCTTATGTCTTTTGTATGTGTGGAGGCCCTCACCAAAAAGTTATATTTCCAATATTGCACAAAAAATCCTTTAATTTCAAATCTGTTCCGTTTACTGTATCCAATCGAAAGCTTGATTGAAGCTGCGACAAAACGTGACCAATCCTGTGTTAAACCAATATAACATCATTAAATCGCATCAAAACGTAACAATTTCACAAGCTAGAATTCCTGATTACTTTAAATCATTTATTAAGGAAATGTAACGTTTTGGTGAGGATCTCCACATATGGACTTAATACAAGTAAAATATTTTTACATGCGTTGTAATATAAATATAATTGGTACGACATTTTTCCGGAAAAGATCTATGGATATACATCCAAATACTTCTAGAAACAGAATCCAATTATAATAAATACAAAAAAATGAGATACACGTAACATATTCATATTCATACGTTTATAACAAAAAACTCGAGTGAATTTTTCTTAAAAGGTCCATTGTAGTCTTTGATTATTCAGTACGTACATGCTTCTAACCACATATGATGGTGCATAGCTCACTGCATTGTTGATTAAACGGTGGATAGGTGATTAGTTTCTTACTTTTAAGAAAAAATAATGATAAATTTTATTCGACCAAGAATCGAACATGGGACCCCATATATAATAGTTGCACGTATTTTTTTTTAAACTATCAACTAACTAACTTACTGACTAACCATCACCCCGCTTTCCCGTAGATGTGTGCAGAGTGAATAGAATGCCCCATCAATAAGTCCTTGTTCTATGTGATGAACGTAAAGTGGTTAATGTTTGGAGGTGGATCAAAGAGTTAGCAAAGTATGAAAGTAGACTGAATACAGTCGAAATGCATTTTATCAGACAATTGTGCGAAATCAAAGCAGAAAAAGACCAAGGAAAACTTGGCATAATCAAGTATTTCAAATACTTGAAAGTGATCAGGTTGGGGATACGTATTAAGAGATGCATGGTTTTGAAAGGCAGATTGGTTGGCATTCCATTATTTCTGCCTTCCCCCGCGGGGAAGCAGCTTGATGGTTACTTAGTTGATTGGTTAGTTTATAAGAAAATGGCTAAAAATTGTTACAAAAAAATAGCTGAGTATGTAAGATAAATCGTTCAACTGGCGTAGTACTGAGTAAGAACATTGGAAAAAATATTCGGCTGTAGTTAGGTGGTCGTAGGTGGGCAATTTGTGGCATCGCGTCGCGTCGCACCGCGCCGCGCCGCGACGCCTCGCCGGAAGAGCCGGCGTCTCGTCCATATAGCGGCGCTTCTTTGATCTGGGCGCTCGGTTAGGCCGCTAAATAAAGCTTCCGACTCATTAACACGCAGTTATGTTAAAGAGACCGCACCGATAATGAAATGGATTATTGTAATAATATTTATAATGCTTGGGCCCAGTCTTTCATCTTACTGGCGAACGTCTTTCGCGGAATTATTACGGTTTTGTTGCGTTATAAAACGTATACATACACGCAAACATAAATACAAACACGTACCTACCTACATTTCAACGAGAACACCGTATTTTCTGATCGATATTTAACCTTTGAGTCTTCGTACCTGATCTGACCCGGACCGAAGGCAGGTTATAATATTTATTTTATATTTTTAAAGGAATAACCCGCAAAGCTTTTATTAGAAGCTTGTCTGCAGGTAGAATATTAAGGATAGGGAAGTTGAATGTGAAAAGCACATTACAAATACAGAGACCGATTAAAAATAAATCTGTCTTGAATTTCATAATACTCTTGTTGTTAAATAATGATACATTTATTGTGAAATAATAAAACTCGTATTATACAAAAATAAAACTTATTATAAAATAAAAATACAAATTAAATTAAAGTTTTATACTGATTATTGGTGGAACTGCATTTTATGTATAACAATAAAACAACAACTGTTTTATATTCTTTAATATATTTTTATTTTATTTGACCAGTGAGCCGGTTCATCGCTATCGACATCATCAGACTGATAGGAAGGTGAGAAAGACCAAGTACAAATTGACATTACTAAATATTTTAATTACTTGAATGTGCTAAGGTAGTAACTTTGATTTTATTAACTTTGTTTCACAAATATTTTTTTTTAATTATATCAGACACTGGATTATTCATATTACGGATGAGATGTAAAAATTATAGGTGTCTCAACTTGATATAAACATCTATCGCTATTTTTGTATGAAGTCCTGGCGTTTGGCTTTGGTCAAATAAAGCAAGTTTTATACATTTTTAAAACTTCACAAAATTTTCAACTGATGGCATCACAATCAGCCATACTTCCAAATCTATTACAATTGTGAAAAGTACTCAAGGTTATTGCATTTACTTATACAGGTTTAAAAAAATGCATTTTGAATATTTAATAATGGACTTGAATGATGAACATTACACAAGTGTTATGTAATTTAACTATTGTAATTACATAAGTATAATAAGTAATTTAATGTCATTTAATGTTAAGTCAGCCAAATGCCAGGTCGTAAGCCCTGAGATGCTCAGACTTCCAAATTCTTTTATATCAAAAGAATGATACATGTTTCATATCTAGTTAAGACCCGTATGATATTCATTCCAATACAAAATTTTTCGCACATAACGTATGAACTATTATAAAATGGTGCAAAGGCCACTGAAATGAATCTTTTTATATAGATCATGCATCGAATGGGGTCAATGTCTCAGTTTGAACCAGCATCAGTCAGGCCGGTATAATATTTAAATCGATTGAACGATTACAAAGATATAATAATAAATCAATATGAGAAATACATATTGGGATAATAAAGTAATAACACGATTATAAATCCAACTACAAACGATCATATTTCAAATTCAAAACATTTCACTTTGTTTTATGAAGAATTTATAAATTTAATTTCTTGTACTGAATAAAAATATCGTACAGTGAAGTTTTAATTTATATGAAATACTATCATCCAACCAAACGAAAATAGAAGAGAAATAGTGGTCAATGTTTTTACCTTATACTCGTACAACCGGTTGAAATTAGTGTCCAGTAAGCCAAAAGGTATGTTAAGGGTATTGTGGTTAATAGAAAATTCGGCATTTGTTTTAGATTTTGCAAGCACTAAAGCAGTGGTGTTCAAACCTCTCGTAGTGAGGCGAGATTTTTAAAATAATTTACCAACATAATTTTTGGTGTGTCGAAATACTTGTTCACAAACCTGGATTATCTCCACTTTTTAAATAGCTAGTTACTTTTTACACAATTTTTTGACATGTCAACATGAATGAAGAAGAATATGAAAGTCTGGGCATTTACAGGGATTATGACCGTCTTAGGCTTGGTAAAGTGACCACTTTACACACATGTAACATTTATTCTACCCACGATTAACATTTTTTCATGTTTTTTCTTCTAGATATATGATCAAACTCGTAAAACAGTTTGCGCGATAACAGTTCACAATGGCCATCTATGGTGGGATGATCAAAACCCTGACTTCTATATTCTTCTTGGCTGAAATATATATCGGCTGAAATTGTAATGATTTTTGTCGTTTTAAATTACAAATAATAACATTTTCTTGACATCCTTAAAACTTATTGTTTATTTAATGTTTAGTTTTTCTCACAAGTATTTTATTTTACTAGTGACCGGGTATCGTTGTTCCAACATCATCAGAAGGATGACTGATTATTTATATGTTTGCGGTACGAAGATTTTTTTCGGTATTTTACGGGTTTGAAAAATTTAACATATAAGAGGGGGATTGGAAATGAGTATAATTTGGGCACCACTACCTTAGAGACTTTAGAAACTTGAAACCGGAAGTGTAAATGGCTAGCGTTTACTAAGGATTCGCAAAAAACCACAATTTAATTGCAATTAATCCTTTTTGTGTTAAACAAGGATAATTCAATGCTTTATGAGTAATCTTGATTGCAAATCGAATTTACTATGTCCGACATAAAGGACTATGACAATGGGGGAGAAAAAGCTCTTCTTCTTCTTTGTCGCTCCCTAGATGGAGCGTATGGCCAAAACGAGATGTTAGCAAGTTAATTTGTCACGCGACATCTCCTTGGCTTCCTCCCAAGTCAGTCAGCATCCCGAAGTTCCGCTAAGTATAGTCGGTGAATGGTCATCAGCGGCCTTCCGGGGCGCCGGAATCCTCGTGTTTGGAAGAAGAGACATGAGGGGCTGTAAGGTATGTTGGGCTGTTGCAGTTAACATTATATCATAGGTATACTGTAAAAAAAACGTTAACTCCAAAATCCCTGTTTAAATAATAATTAATTAATAAATACCCATTATTTAACATAAAGTTGAATTTACTTTTAAAACCACAAATGTATGACATTTCAAACTAAATAGTGTATTTTAATAGTATAGCGAATGTAGTTGGAAAAAGAAGCAGAGGAAGACCGAGGAAAACTTGGCGCAATCAGGTATGTTAAATACTTGAAAACGGCCGGGTCAGAAGTCGTTATAATCGTCAGGTATGTACGAGGAGATGTATGAATGTAGAAGAGGCAAAGAATGTTTGCAAAGACAGAGTGGTGAGGCGTTCGATTCTCTCTGCCTACCCCTGCGGAGAAGCGGCTTGATGGTTAGTTAGTTTTTTAATGTGTATTTTGCCAGTTTATGGAATGTTGAAAACTTTGTTATACACGTCAGTAAGTCAAAATTGAATATTTTAGAGTTAACGCTTTTGGCTAGTATACCCACGATATATGCATTTAAACTAATGGAAAATGCCAATTCATCCCTATGTGAGAAGTCAACATAAGAGTATGTCATTTGACTCAGAAATAAGCCAATGTTCCGATTATTCCTTATAGATTTTTTTTAAATTTTCTTGCAGGTAGTAAGTAGTATTTTGTTTCTTCATGGGATAAAAATCATGATTTGAGATCATTACGAGTAAAACCACTGCTATTTGAGCATGGGAATTTAACATATCGCTCACTCCTTTCAAGAACGTCATAATTCAAAAAACTTGATTTATCAAGAGAACGTTGTTAAGGTTTAAAAATATAATACAATGTATTCAAAATAAATATCAAGCCATTTATTGAACTTTTTACTGTGCAACAGATCTTTTTAGGTAAAACCTGAAAGTTTTATCTCCATTTTAAAAATATTTAATATATTAAAAAAATTAATTAAACAATACATTTTCTTCAAAATACAAAAGCAACACTTTCTGCCCTGTAGCGGGTAAATATTTAGTTAAAAATATGCCACTTTTGTTGTGATATAGTACATTTTCTGGGCATTCCGAAAACATGCACAACTGAAAATTGTCGATTTTTGATTTATGACGTTCTTGAAAGGAGTGAGCGATATGTGTTAGGAATGCGATCATAACTTGAATTTAATAATTGGCATTGTAGTATAGTGGAGACGTTGATTATAAGCGAAATAGTGTAGTATAGTGTAAAAAAAACTTATCAAAGATGGGAGTCAAATTAATTTATCTTTGTAAAAAAAATCGAAGTCAAAATATAATAACTTTACATTGTTGAAACAATTTTTTTTTCGCGTGTAACCTTGTTTATTACCTATATATTATTATGATTAGTACACAAAAGACTCCTGGTTTCAACTCTAGTGTATGAAAGTAAAGCATTGAATTGGGAAAATAAGGATGAAAGTAGACTGAACGCAGTCGAAATGCATTCTTTAACACGAATGCGCGCCAAAACGTTGTATGATAGATGTTCGAATGCTGATATAAGGAAATAATGCAACATTTTGAGTGTGTCCAAATACTTGTTCACAAAATCTGGATTATCTCCAATTACAGGAGTTATTTTCATATTATTTTTTGACATCTCATCAAAGATGAAGAAGAATATGGAAGTCTGGGCATTTATGTGTGTGATTATAATCCGGGATTCGGATCTCACATACTAATATAAGAGTTTCTGCTTAATAAAAAGCTTCTTTACATCTCACCAATAGATGTCTCTAGTGAAGTTTTAGTGATTCATGAACAAGGTTTCTAAATTGGTTCATATATATAGAACTTCCAAGAATTTGAGTAGTGTGGTTGTCAATAATGGGTAGAATTGGTGAATGTTACACGTGTGTAAAGTGATCACTCAAACCAGCCTATGACGGTCGTAAGCCCCGTAAATGCCCAGACTTCCATATTCTTCTTCATCTTTGATGAGATGTCAAAAAATAATATGAAATAATGCAAGGCTGAGATAAGCATTATCGATCAAATTAAGAAAAGTGTATTAAGATAGTTTGGGCATGTGAATCGAATGAGTGAAGAAAGGAAAGATTCGCAAATGTATGAGGCGAATGTGTTTGGTAATAGAAGAAGAGGTACGAAATTTTGGCGTGATCAAGTATTTCAATAATTTGAAGGTGATCAGATCAGGAGTCGGAATAATCGGCGCGTATGAATGTGGAAGAGGCGAAGATTGAGTGCAAGGTACGTTCTATACTCTCTGCCTACCCCTGCGGGGAAGTGGCGTGAGTAAGTTAGTTTTAGCTTGTATATTTTTGAACACGTAAAAACGGAGCGTTAGCTTCGTCGGATAATTAATCCCAAAAGAGGGTTTTAGCGAATGTTTTAATATGATTTAAAACACACAAATTAGGCTTAAAATGAGCAACTACGTTGGTGGTGCAAATGGATTAAAGCCTAATTTCATCAACACTCGTGTGCATTTTGTAATTTATCCTCAATGAAGTTTACAAAACTGAGCTCTAAACTATTCTGAACTCTACGTTCCTCCTACCATGTGTTTTACAGTATACCAGGAGTACATACGATCCAGGAATAAATAAAAAACAAATCCCTACTCCGATAACTGCATTGAGAAAGGTCCCGAAGTCTCTAATAACTATTTTAAGACACAAATAATTAACTTTTTTTGACATCTCAACATAAATTTATAAGGCGAATTTTGTTGTAAAAAGGAGGAGAGGAAGACCGAAAAAAACTTGACACAATCAGGTATCTCAAAAACTTGAAAGCAGTCAGGTAAACGTAAACGTAAAACGAAATAATCAACGGGTATGTTTGTATTAGGAGGTGCATGAACGTGAAATAACATTTGCAAAGACAGAGTGACATGGCGTTCTATTCTCTCTGCATACCCCTGGGAGAAGCGGCGTGATGGTTAGTTAGTTGGTTAAAATAGATGAAGAAGAATATGGCTCACGGCCGTCATTAGCTTGGTTAAGTGATCACTTTACACACATGTAATATTTACCAATTCTACTCATGATTAACAATCACGCAACTAATTTTTTTGGAAACTTCAAGATGTATTGATCTAATATATTGATATATTGATTGAAAAAATGTAGTTTTATTGCTATTTTAAAAGTGATGATAATCCAGAATTGTGAACCAGATTTGGACACACTAAAATGTTGTAAACGAATAAATAATGCCAGAACTGATACAACAATAAAAAACGAGAAAAGAAATGAGAAACAAATTAGACCATAAAAAACAATGTCATTTTCTCTGATTCAAGCATAAAATTAAGATTTTAAAGCTGACACAAGAGATCTCTCAAATATACCACAAGAATTCTTACCAAAATTCTATAAAGTGAATAATATTAAATGAAATATTATAGGTGTCTCTACTCGAGATGAAACATCTCTCGTTTATACGAAAGAAGATGGAAGTCTGAGAATCCCGACGCTTACGATCTGACGTTTGGTTGGCTTAAGTGATCACTTTATAGACTTGTGTAACATTCACATTTCTGCCCATTATCAAGTATTCATTGGAACTTTTATGGTTTGGTCAATTTGAGAAACCTATAATATTGATATACCATCAGTATTGTGTTATTCACGATATTGATGTCCTTCCGTTGTCTGATCTATCAGATATTTTTATAAAAAAAATATATTTTAATAACTGAGATCTTGAAAAACGAAAATATACAAAATAAAACTTTTATGCATAAAACATTTATTTTATTTTATGATTGATATCTTTAATATAATAGTTATAAAAACGATCACGATTTGAATTGAATTGATATATCAAAATAAAACTCGTACTTATAAAATGAGTTTTGTTTAGAATTACTTTTAATTAATTTTTTAATTAATTTTGTTACTTATAAAATGAGTTGTGTTTTGAATTTTACAGGTAAACTCAAAAATTATAATAAATGCTGAGTTATTATGCCGTGTCGTTTATCATAATAACCATATCAAGGTTTAAAACTTCTATGTTTGTAAAGAATCGATATGGGTTCCATAAATTTATATCTTTATTTGTAAATAATAAATATCTCTTTTTAATTAATAACCCCCTCTTCAACCTTCAACGTCCCAAGGACCCAACTCTAAAATTTAGAATTAGCTTCACATACGGTGTTTGAAAATGATGCGGAATGCATCGAAACACGTGTCACAGTAGATTTTAAGAAATAGTGGTATTTACTAAGTAAAACGTTAATTAAAAATGGATAGATTTTACCACAAAGTGACTGCCGAATCAATTAATGAAATAAATATTTTGTACAAATTATCCTCAAATATTGTAACATGTGGGGGATCATCTCTCTGTCAGTCATATTTAAGTTTAGCCTTGACATGTATAATTTAAATATGAAATATTTTCGAGATAATGAATAAGGAATGTATAGAAATGCAGGCTTTACTATTTCGCCTCGGGTCGTTTTATTATGCATCCATACTTGTAGTACGAATTCAATGAAGTGGAGACGACATATATGTAGGCTTATACTTTACATATGTAGGTATTTAATTAATCTGACATAGTCAGTGAATTCTAATTAGGGAAGGGAAATACTGTGATTCGCTTCGAACCAGGAATTCTGTACATGTGTGTTAGTGTTGACAGGCAATAACTTGCAAAATTATTCCAGATTGAAATATAAAAAAAATGAAGACAGTTTTTTAAGACCGCTTTTTTGAGTTTATTAACGAAAACACCACCAGTTTAGAGAACTACAGATGTTCTTGAAACTAATTCTGTTAAAGGTTAATAAACTCAAAAGTGGTATAATGCAAGTGTTTTATTTTTATATTGAAATCATCAAGTTTTTCCACAAAGTTAATGCCAAATCAATAAATAATAAAATTATATTAAATGAGTATAATATTAACTAAATTTAAAAATTAACTAACTTTCAATCACGTCCCTTCCCCGCAAAGTTAAGCGGAAATCATAGAACGCCACACCACTCTGAATGGTACTAACTTCTATTAGCAACTATTATATTACATATGCCTAAACCATCTTAGCACAACTTTCTTTATTCTATCGATAGTGTTTATCTCAGCCTTGCATACATTCCTAATTTTTATTTTATTTTATTTTATTGGAAGGAAGAACAACAGTTACAATATATGATACAACAGAATACAAAAAATAAAATCATGAGTACCAATTATAGTTCTTCACAACTATGCATAATAGAGGTCTATATAAAGGAAGATATATCTTATATCATCAATCGGACATGCAACGAAAGATTGATATTCGACTGCATTCAGCCTACTTTCATCCTTCTTTCACAAACTACAAGTTTCATATCCATACATTAGGTTTGGAACCAGAACTTCATTGTGCACTGTCATTCTAGCTTTTTTTATTGTTCGTTAATTTAACATTAATTTACATAAATACTCGAAGATTGGAACAACACTTTAAACAAAAGTACAAGATACGAAATAATTGATATTTTTGGTAAGTATTATTAAGGTCACTTCAATTTTCCACCACGTTTAACCAATACATTTGTTAAGTATAGTACATACATAATGCAGTCAGATTTCGCAGGTGTGTTTGCTTTACTTTTAGACCCATTGTTTTTTTTTAATTTGTACAGTACAATACAATACAATAAAATAAAATAATTCCCCGCTTGTATTCAGGTATTTTTTATCTTTGATCTTTTGCATAAATTACTGATAACTTTTCCAGCTCTGTAAATGTAACGTATTATACGAATGTAAAAAATGAATTTCTAGATTTACAGACTGATAATATTGTACTGTGTTAAAGAAATTACAAGTAATGTAAAAACAAATTTTAGGCGAAGTATTTTGTAGGTATATTTTAAATGTAAATTTTCGAGTTATTTCTATAATAGGCAGCTACTTTATGGGAGTTTCTCGATGAGAAATTATTGTTTTATATTTTAACGATTGGTCGTGTTATAAAGACATGTTTTTTATCGCGTTTTATCGTAATTACGCATGTCTTCCACTATCTGCTATGCAGAGAACTTCACGCTGTATCGCTTCCGTTTTTCTTGTGGATTCGTGTTGTTAGCTATAGAGTTATAGGCAATTAAGCTGCACTTAATATGTTTGATATGAAAAGTGCATGTTAATAAATAAATGCGCTCATATTAGGATAATATTATATTCTACTCCGTAGTTGCAGAGTTAGAACATTTGGCTACCATACTCGAGATTTTATAGGAGTTTGATTCTTGAACAAATAAATAAATAAATTTTGATAACACTCCCCTTATCATTCATCGTTCACTTTGTGTAATATCACTTAAAAAAACACTATTTCGTGACTACCGGTTTCGGAAAAACCATTCCATCATGAGGTCAAATGTAGATTAAAATGAAATTATTGTTGTTGTTGAAACCGGTAGTGTTTTTAAGTGGTATTACACGAAATGAACGATGAAAGATAAGAAGAGTGTTATATTAACATAACACAAAGTTAACAATGCTTTTAAAATAAAAAAAATAAATATTGTGTTTCGGTCTAGGATTCCTTAAATGTTAAGGTTTTAACTAAGTGATGAAGAAAAATTTGACTTTATTTCTATACTTGTTTTCTATATTTGTTAAAAAAAAAATTATAACTAAATATTTTCTCACAAAACAGATAAATAACCCATTTAAAAAAACATTATTACTTGGAAATAAATGTCCAGGAATAATGTTTGAGTTATCAACCCTACATTGTTCAATCGGTAACTTCAGTATGTAATCCCACCCTGTTACCTCTGCGACATTCAACGTAAGACAGATCATATTGCATTAATCCGATTCGATTTAGTATGTTACATATGTCCCCAGTGTAGTGATTAGCGCGCATGCATTTGGTATAAACTCGCATTTCTACATTCTTAGTAACATAATCCCGATGTCCAAAAAATTGTGCAGGAAAGATCTCAACCCTGTAAGGTACTGCCTTCGCGTGAAAAACTTGGTAGAAAGACTGTAAAGTGTAAAGAATATCGTTAGCTTTACTTTGAACAAAACATTTAATGACTCCAGAGTCTATCTAAAAGAGAAGTCGATGCTAGACGAATTAGTTAATAGACGTCTCACGCTTCGATCGGCTAAAACGACTGCCATGGGTACATGATAGAACATATTTGGCGATCGTGTTTTTGCTGTTGCAGGACCGATGGTATGTAATGCTCTTTCACTAGTAGTTACAAACAGTAAGAGTGAGATGATCTTTAGAAAATAAAAACTAAATATCTTCAATCTCCTTTTCCCTAACTAAATCACAATGAAGCGCTCTTGACCTAGTATTTGATAAAAATGGCGCTGTGTAAATTATCCAAAATAATTCAAATTAAAATTAATAATAAATTTACTTAAGGTGATTTATTATATTAATAGTTGAAATCTGTTTCGTAATTCTATCAATCCATAAAAATAAAATAGATAGTATTTTAATTAAGGTGATCTTTTATTATAATAGTTGAAATCTGTTTTGTTATTCTATCAATTCTTAAAAATAAAATAGACGATAAAAAAACTTTTATTGAAGTATTAGAAATTGTTTGATGTATAATACTTTGAAATACAATAAAAATTGATAACCACAATAAAAGAGATTGGTTAAATTATCTACATTCACAGAAAACTAAGTAAATGAATGACATTCCATCTATCATGGAACACACGTACCTAATTATTGCCTGTTAGATATTATCTTCCGTAGATTACATGTAGGATTACCGGCGGTTGTTTGATGACCCGCAGTTCAAACCATTTAAATATTTTTTTATTGAACAAAGATTAAAGAGCTCTTTCAACTTTCAAACTATTTCCCCCCCGACAAGCTCCATAAGATTTATATCTCGTTGATGCATTGTTTCATGGACGGTAAAACCTTTTTAAAACATATAAACAATGAAAAAGCGATCAAATAAAATTCCCATGCATTCGTTCGTACAATGTTGATATTACGAGAAAACGAACAGACATGTGATATAAGGACATAAGCGTTTAGCGTTAGGTAAACTGTTTCTCAAATAGAAAATGCAAATCAAACATCACTCGGTCGAGATTGTTTATGTTTTATTATGTACCTACATACATACTATATCGCTTTCGAAAAATATATTATTTACCACGCTATATTATGGTATGCTACAAACTGACTAACCATCACGCTGCTTCGCTGCAGAGGTAGACAGTGAGAATAAGACGCTACAGCACTCAAACATTTGTCACTGTCTCTATTTGCAAACATTCCTCGCCACTTCCACATTTATGCAATTCCTCATACATATATGCCTGTTATTCCGAATCTTGACCTGTCTACCCCCAAATATTTAAAAAAAAACTTGATAATACCAAGTTTTATTCGGTATTGCTCTGCTTTTATTTCCAACTTCATTAGCATCGTTAAATGTTTTATTGTTATTTCTTCACTCATTCGATTCACGTGCCCAAACCAACTCTATCCTTCTCTTGCGTCTTTTTTTCCAACTTCATTCACCTCACATATGTATTCATTTCACCGTTCCTCACTCTACATGTCTAAACCATTTGAACACACCTTTCTTAAGTTCATCGGTAATGGTTATCTCAGACTTGCATTCTTTCTTTGTTTTGCATTCAATCATCTATAATACACCGTTTTGCCTTACTCGGAGATCGCATTGTAACTGTATTCAGTATACTTTCGTCCTTTCTTTTGCTAGCTCCATGCTTCACTTCCTCACATTAGGGTCAGAACCCGCTAGTTTGGCTTTTGCTTTATTATGTTATTATACATATATGTATAATTGTAACAAAGGCAATCTTAATCTTCTTTTTCCGTCGTGTGTTGTCAGCGCGCAAACAATAATACAGTGGCCGTATCTCTAATATATCGATATATATTTACGATTATTGTCAATAGTATGCACGTCGGAGGTAGTATGGACCGTCGTTTTCCATGTCATTTTATTATTAAAGACTACAGCAGGCTTGACGGAATGGCCGACTTGAGTTATACCATACCCAAAGTAGACCTTCGCATGCAGAAGGGAATGTCAGCAGCTAGTCAAATGAGCCAAGCACCAAAAAAAGGTACGCTCTTAATGCAAGAACAATCCCGCTCGGGCGGTCGAGTTCGGCGCATGTAATTATTCATGTTATTCCGAAGTTGTATGATAATGTTATATATGTTAATCATTTGCATTGTATTCCGTTTTGCTAAATCACTCACCGCGACTGGCTATCTCGCCATCGATCTCCTGCCCTCTCCCTTCCTCCACGAACGTGTATCCTCGTATCCCCTCTTCTCGTCATAATCGAACGCGAACGCTCTACTTTCTACTTGCATCCACGGGGTTCGATCCAGCGCGGAAACTTGTTTATTGTAAACGGTCTTACGTTACGTACGGCTAGGCGATCTAGTGTAATTATGGAAATTCCAGAGGAACGACAGAAATTGGCACCGAACTAAAAAATAGGAAATAATGTGGATGCAGTGAATAATACCAGTGCCGGATTCAAAGTAGAGCCAGCTTTAAGCTAAAATATAAATGCGGCTTATTATTTTTATAATTTTATTTAAAAAAAAATATTCCTATTATATTTATAGGAATACAAGTTAACATAAAATGCATAACTGTTAAGCGCTCTTGAGGTAGTATTTCACGAAAATGGCGCTACAAAAATTGTCCAAAATTATTATTATTACATTTGAGTTTTTTACTGATATTTCTTGATGGAAATGCATTGAACATAATAAAATAACAATTTCAAATTGTTTACCTAAATTTTATCTGACAATCGACCGGGTTTCGTAATTACAAATATCGTATGTAAACATATAAGGCACTGACTAACCTTACTAATTATAGTAAATACCTGTTATATAAATATAATAACAGCGTGATGGTAGTAGTAGAAGACTGAACAAAAAAGTTTTCAGGGTTTATAGATGAAATTAAAATAATAAGGGAAGTTAAAGTGTCTCAAAACTTGGACAAAAAACGTTTCATAAACTTTTAAAAGTGGTTTTAAAAACATTACTGTTTATGGACGCCGTTATAAAATAAGAAAAAAATTAATATTGGATGAACATGCAACGGAATGATTGAAGAGTAATGCATGGATATACATATAAAAAACCGTAGTAATTATAAGAGTTGTATGTTTTCATACTTCTCCGTGGAATGGTACTAAAATATTTAAAAGTAGTTTTAAAAAACATCAATGTTTATAGACGCTGTTATAAAACGAAAAAAAATATACGCTTTTCGATATCGAATGAACGTACAACCGAATAATTTAAGCTTGATGCACGGATACGTAAAACTTTACAAATTTATAAATATAAATAAAAAGTTATACATCGAGATGTTTGTATGCTTTAATACTTGGAGGTTGAACGGTTTTAAAATAACGACATTTTGAGTATGTCCAAATACTTGTTCCTAATTCTGGATTATCACCAATCATAGGAGTTATTTCGTATCATGTTTAAAAAAATGTTTCACAATATTTTAAAGTAAATTAAATGTAAATTGGTACACGTTTTGGACATCGTATGAACGTATGTACAAGCGAATGATTTAAGTGTAATGTATGGTTATATGCGTGTACATTTAGCCGTTGTTTATTTGTAATGGATATTGCATCCGGAGCGCAGATTTGATATCTACAGACAGGACATGCATCTGCAACTATTACGTTATTCTAATATTGTAAAATGCATTGATAAACATATTCATATTATTTTACATCTCATCAAATACTAAGAAGAATATGGAGGTCTGGGCATTTACTTCCAAGAATTTGAGTAGTGTGGTTGTCAATAATGGGTGGAATTGGTGAATGTTACACGTGTGTAAAGTGATCACTCAAACCAACCATTGACGGTCGTCAGCCCCGTAAATACCTAGACTTCCATATTCTTCTTCATCTTTGATGAGATGTCAAAAAATAATATAAATATTATTTTTTTTGAAAGTCAATTTAAATATAAATATATAATATTATGTAAAGTCAAACGATGTAAGGGTTGAAATATTTAATAGAAATGTTTTGAAATTTCACAAAATCGGTATGTATACATGTCTAATTAATAATAAGTAGCAAAAATGTTCAAGTGTTCTTGTCACGCAACTGTTATCAGATGTAAGTAAAAGAAAATGTGAAAAATTACATCCGGATGGCGAAATGATTTATGAACACCACGCGAATATACAAACGAAGCGTTTATATGGGGACTATCTTTTATATATTTTAAAACATTAAAATATTTACAACATTTATAAAAAAAGACGATATCTTTTTGCTAGCTATAGCCGAGAAGTTGCTCGTTATAACCGTGAATAAATGTATGGAGAAAATCATAAACCAAAATGTCAATGAATGTTTTCTCGTTATATCCGAGATCTCGCCATATTCGTGCTCGTAATTACCGAGTTCAACTGTATATATATATTATTTTGATTAATATTTATTATTATTAAGACTTTTTAGTCGTTTACAGGGCTTGGTCATAATCATTTCCATGATGTCTTTTCATTGTTAAAAAAATAATTATAGAAAAAAACACCCAACAATAATGTGCAGTAGAGCCTCTTTCATTTTAATTGCAAGAAAAATAAACAATTCGGGACATCATCAGATGTGACGTCATTTCAGACATAGCAGGTGATTAGTGATCATCTGTCCATGAAAACAGCTGTAGTTTTCAGTCTAGAATAATAAAATAAAACTGAGTAAGTCGTTTTATATAAGTGTTTTATTTTTATTTTTAATAATCAAATTTTGTTGAGCGATTTTTGGCAGTTTCATATACTAGTTTTAAAAACAATGATATCTGACTTAAGTGAGTTTAAAATGTCCCTTTAAAATAACGATGAATCTATAACGGAAATGACTTTTGGACGGAAAAGAAATTACGTTATCAAACGTTCCGAATACTCTCCGGCCTTGTCTCGTCGAGTGGAGCATCATAATACACATACGTGCAGTGACGTAGGACACGCCGTGTGATCGAGTTAGCGGCCCTAATTACGAGCCCCTTTGATAAAGGAAATGCATTAATATCCTGTTTTCAGCAAACCGCGCGCCTCTGCCGGCCGGCGGACAGTGTACGGCGCGGTGTACGCTGCTTACATTGACGCTGAGTATTCGATTAAGGGTCTCTCTTTGTTGTCAAATTTTCGACGTAATTGACGTCACAATAAATGCACTTAGCGCGGAAATCTAATATAAAGGACAGAGTTGATAAAAGTGATCGCAGTCAAAAATTATGCGTGGGACTCTAATAGTGATACTTTTTAAGCTCTAGAAACATTTAAAGTTTATATTAGCACTTTTTTTCTACTAAAAAAAATAAACACTTGTATAATATCACTTATAGATGCAGGCTAATTCGCCCCTAATAATGGTTCACTTAAAAAATGTTTGAATTTAAATTTGAAAAAAATGTATTTTGTCCAATTCTCAATGCAACAACTGAATTAAAATTTACATTTTAATTTACAAAGATATGCACAAACTCGTGCGTATCCGAATGCTACATTTTGACACAATTTCAAAGCAATTTGCGAATTACAAATTTTTGTGATTTGTGATTTTGATTTTCGTTTTATAAAGATATGTTTTATTAGTCGTCAAGATTGTTTTGTAATGAAACGTAAAAGCAAATAAAAGTGCCGCATCAAAGGTTCACTGAGCGGAAATAAAACCATTTTCTCTTTTAAGTAATACTGCGTTCTATTTCCTGAATCTCTGATTCTCGCATGGAATTCTCATTAATTATTTTGATGGACGGCCTATTTTGCACTTGATGAAGAAAAATTTATAATAAAAAAGTAATAAACATTCCGGTGTTTAACTGATCGTAGACGTAAATTAGCGTAATGCAAAAATCTTAGTTTACTTAGTACACAAAGTAAGGACACAAATAAAAAAAAAGGATTTCAATATCTAGTGTACTCTAATTGGATCCAAGAAAATAAAATTACGAGACAATAGTTCATATAACGTGTCAATTATTCCGACTGCTGCTAAGTTTTCTTTTTACAATTTATTTTTAAAATAACCAATATTACATTCTTACTTATCGCGTACTTCTAAAAAGCTACAAAACGCACAAGTAAAAAAAAAGGTTAAAATATTTAAAAAGACGTGATTGATAGCTTAAAACAATTATTATAAACTAACGCATAAGACAAAATACAATTACATATCCATGATGGCAAATGCTTTTACTTATTCTTATATTAGTGGTGCGACGCTTCCTAACCGAACCCAACGATACAACGTCTCACCCAACCTTTACAAACCGCTCCTTACCTAACCTTACCCAAAGTTACGTAACCTACCACAACATAGTTTTTATTGCTTCCGATAACGGAATACTTTCCGCCATGTAGAACGGAGAATGCTCATATTATACCCATTAGACATTAGATGTAATCGGGTAAGCCGCACGAACAGACCCCGGTTCGTAGATTCGGGTGCGAACTCAGGCGAGTGGTAGGTACATTCTGTTCACAGATATTTTACTTCTATTTATTAAAAAAAAAAAAAAAAAAAAAAAAAATATATATATATATATATATATATATATATATATATATATATATATATATATATATATATATATATATATATATATATATATATATATTATATATATATATATATATATATATATATAAATATATATATATATATATATATATATATATATATATATATATATATATATACATATAATTGATATAATTATTTAAAAACAATCCGGCATCTCGGAACCTTGAAGCACATAGTACTCTTACATACATATATGTAGTAATATACAAACAAAATACATGTGAAGAAAAATAGCTTCACAACAATTTGAATATGTCCAAATACAAATCTGCATTATCTCCAATTACAGGAGTTATTTTTCGTATTCTTTTTTGACCTGGTTTAAATGACTAATTTAAACCAGGTCAAAAAATGGTAAGGTAAGGAGTTAATTTTTACATTTTTTGAGATCTCAATATGCATAGATGAAGAAACATATGGAAATCTGGGCATTTACAGGGTTTACGACCGTAATAGTCTGGTGTAAGTGATCACATTCACCAATTATACCCATGATTGGCAACTAAACTACCCAATTTTCGTAAACTGATGTTAGATGTCAGCAGTGCACTCACATGAACCGTGTCACGAGTTTGATTTGAGGCATTTTTATGTACTTTTCATCCCTTATTACCTTTCCCGTATAACAGTCGTGTTGTTCAATCTGAGCGTACGTGGTCTAATCCCATCACAGAAATAATCTGGACCCATCACCTTGACTTCATATAATTGAATCGGTTGACAAGTCGTCAGCAATAACGACGTAGCACCCAAATGAGGCGAATATTGGTCAGAGAGAGAGAGTATCTAGTATTATCAAATTTGTAGGTACGATTGTGCATTCAGATGTCATGTAGGTCCTAATACAAGATGTGGATCGTTCGTGCACTACTGATCTATTTACTGGTTTGTCTGGTTTTATATTTCAATTTTGTTATCAAATGAACTTAATTTATTTTAAATAGGACTTTTCAACTTTTTAACATTTTTTTAAACATTTTTTTCCACAAATTTTATATGGTATGTGTCAAAAATGTTTTTTTTTTGTATATTATAACTCTGCAATTGAACTTTGTAGTAAAAGCATTGATTACGTTGTGGTATGGTAATAAAACTCTCTCTTTATCGTTCATCGTTTACTTTGTGTAATACCACTTTTTAAACACTTATACGTGACTACCGGTTTCGGAAAATCTGAAAAAATGATTTTCCGAAACCGGTAGTCACGTATAAGTGTTTAAAAAAGTGGTATTACACAAAGTAAACGATGAACGATAAAGAGAGTGTTTTATTACCATACCACAAAGTAATCAATGCTTTTACTACAAAGTTCAATTGCAAAGTTATAATATACAAAAAAAACATTTTTGGCACATCCATATAAAACTTGTGGAAAAAAATGTTTAAAAAAATATTAAAAAGTTGAAAAGTCCCATTTAAAATAAATCAAGTTCATTTGATAACAAAATTGAAATATTGAAGAAATGAAATTAGATTACAGCCCGCCTAGCAGTTGTGGGGGCCACTTTGACGGCCAGGGGTGGGGGGCGTTGTAGGGGCTGTGTGGGCATGGGGGGGGGGTAGGAACGAAGGTGTACGTATTATAATTATTAATGGCGAGGTTTATAATGTCGGAATAGAGGTGCCCTGCCGTGCCAGGCAGAGTTCGTATCATTCCTCCGTCCGTCCCCCCGCGCCACCCCTCCCCCCCGTCCGCCAAATTATCCGCGCCTGTGTGTGTGAAGTGTATGAGTTACTACTACACATGTGTTCACCCCCGATTCGCGCCGTATTCATATACACTCCGATTTGGCCACCTACAGGTAACAGAACATTTCAACTTTTTATTCGAGTATGAAGAATTTGCACGAAATAGTCCAAAAACGAGCAAAGAAAACTTACAACATTTTGAATGTGTCCAAATAGATGTTAACAAATCTGGATTATCTCCAACTTTAGGAGTTATTTTTCGTATTATTTTTTTGACATGTCAAAAATTAACATGAAAAACAAAGAAGATTTTTTGATTTTTTTTTTCGTTGTAAAATATTCTTTCTAAATGTAAATTTGATATTTGGTAAACGAGTCCAAAGTATGAATATTTGAAATTTTATAAACAAGGATATTTTCACGCTCCTAACTAAGTGAGCCCTGTTATGTGATTCTACTGAACGGCTGTCCAAACTTAAAACACAGTAAGGGACATTTTTTTGGAAAACGGTATTTGCATTTTTAGACTAAGTAGAATCTACGACTAAGTAGATTCTACTTAATTCAAAAATGCAAAGATACATTGTTTAAAAAAAAAATGTCCCCTACTTTCTTTATGTTTGGACAGCCATGTATCGGTCGGCTCAATAAATAACATGTTCTATAAGTATAAGTTTCTATAAAACGAAAACAATATCGTGATATAAAAATATAATAATTTGTATAACACGTTCCATACCCTGAAAATCTAATTTCTACCTTCTGTGAATATTAATTATTTTTATGAGAAAGTTATCCAATATAGACTGAGGTACGATACATAATTATTGTTGAAAAGTTTTTACGACTGACGGAGCGGGTGTATTATACAGGAGTGTTCAATAAGAGTCTATGTTTGGATATCGTTTCCTTAATTATAATTTCCTGAAAAAAATCGGCGTAGCGAGGTAGTTACGATGTATGTTTATGTACCTACAAAAAGATTAGGGACTCGAAATGATCTGCGAAAAAATGTGTAAACGTGTGAGACCTTGAATTGTACTACATTAAGCATATTTTGAATAATTTCATTTTGCAACTATAAATTTTTTTTTTCGAATGAGTGGAAAATCGTTGTATGACGGAATTAAAAACGAAGATATAATAATGGAATGTAAGGCTAAATAAGAAGTTATTGAAAACATTAGGAAGAGTTCTTTACAGTGGTATGGACATGTGGAGTGAATGGATGATGCGAGAATGACTAAGAAAAAATATGTGGCGAATGTGAGCGGGAAAACAGAACGAGGACGACCGAAAAAGACTGCATGATCAGATCAATCAGAACCTAAAATCTGGTAGTGTCAAAAGTCTGCGTAATCGGAGGGCATGTATGACAAGATGTATGGATGTGAAGGAGGCTAGGAGTGTATGTCAAGACAGAAGAGTGTGTATATATATATATATATATATATATATATATATATATATATATATATATATATATATATATATATATATATATGTTTATTTAAGTATTAAAAAAATTAAACAATACTTATTATTAATGGGACGTTTGTCCTCATAACCTTATTATGTAAAATATATGTTTTGGTTAACACCCTAAGAGAGAAACATTTTTGCATAATACCGAGATTCATGACAATTATATTATAAAAAAAAAGTTTACCAAAAAATTTGCTTAATTGGATAAAAACATTTTCGTGTACCTACCAATGAAGTCAAAGAAATAAATTTGTTCCGTATAAAATATCAGAATTTGTATGTCGCGTAAAAAACATATCATTTCAAACGTGTAACCCATATGCAATGTGTAATATTACTGGCGCCGCATTAGGGAGTCAACGTAAACAGCACAAATAATACAAACTGGGGGTAAATTCTTGAAATTCAATCTGTTCAAAATGTACGTAGTACAAACGTGTATCATAATATATATGCCCTAATGATTTTGTATCAGTTACCCATATACATAAATTTAATAAATTCAACCCATAAATTTAATAGAAATTCTGTTACATATTTAAATTATAAATTTGACTTTGTAATCCATGCAAAAATACAAATTAGAAAGATTTCCATATCCTACTCCCATCTGTGAAAATCTTGCTCAGAAACCATGGGTCGAAAAAAATCAAAGCGAATTTGGCCCCCTCATCTATTATAATTTATATTTGTTTATTTTGTTTATTTGCTATTAGTCAATTCGAGTTTAATGATCAAGTATTTCAAATACTTAATAATGGTCAGGTCAAGAGTTTTATCAAACGTCCAAGTGACTCTGAAATCTAGCTAAGGATTATGCGGCACCGCTTATCATGGCCCTACTTCAACTTTATAAGTTTTATATAGCCTATACTTACTCGTGAGTGAATTCACTATTTATGCTTAAAGTAATTATAATTTCATGATATTCATGAGTGAAAATTCTACGCCAATACAATCGCTTCAGGTAGGTGTCGAATAATCGGGGTTTATGTATAAGAAGATGCATGATTGTGCAAGAAGAGAAGATTGTTTGCTAAGACAGATTGATGTAGTGTTCTTTTCTCTGAGTCTATCCCTGCAGGGAAGCTGCGAAATGATTACTTATTTTTTAGCTAAAACATGCATGTATTTTTTTAATAATTTATTTCATATTTCGGATGACAAAAACTTTATATTTATTACTATAAACAGTAACAATAGTTGTTGACTATCCGAATGGAAGGTTATAGTGTGCAGAATCATATAAATACGTTTAAATTATTAATTAAAATAACATTTATCGTAACATATAAAATATATTCCAATACTGTTGTTTCATATTTGGAAACTACCAATTATATTTGTTTCAAAACAATAGAAATTATTGGATAAAATAATTGGTGTTCTAATCGAAGTTAATATATAAAATTAATGCGAAATTTATTGTAAACAAAACAATTGCGTGATTTTCTACATGTTTGGAGAATCAGCCCCTTGAACAAACTAGCGACATCAAATCTATTAAAATCACTTTTAATCCATTTGGGCGTCCTACTGTGTTGACTTAATTCGTTTAATCTCGATCAAGAAAATAATACCAAACGAACAATTTTAAATGGATTATATAGTCATCTATTGAAGTACGACATTCGTAGAAATATTTAATGTATTTTCTTTTTTAACTTTCTTTTAAATGCTTATTACGGAAGGATTAATATTTCAATTAAGTAACTAACTAGAGAGGATAGAGCGCCAGGTAACTCATTCGTCTCTTTCACATTATTGGATACAATAATATAAACTTTTAACACCTTTACAATAACTGATAAATTACCAGTAATGAAAATAACGAGTTTCCCACATATTTCGATTGCAGTATTCATTATTATTTCTTCGTGAATTCACGAATTCCTCTTTTTTGTTGCTTTAATACCATTGCAGAGTTGGGAATATTACCGTTTTACAAATGTATTGACTTTCCTAATTCAATCGTTAAAACGCAGCAAAGCTTGTGCTGAACATATATATCCCTTTTAGAAATATTCCATTGCCCTTTCATTTGCATTAATCTTTATGATAAAAACCCTTATTTCAATGCATCAGTAATTTGTTTTTCTTTATTTAGCTTTATTATTTGACTGCAAAGCCTTACAAAGGAGCTCGTTACTATCTATTTGATATTGAATGCAAAATATATCCTTTGATATTTTTGGTATCGTTGCAACGTAAATAGCAGAGTATCTGTAGGTTTACATATAAACAACACAAGGTTCACATTGATTTACTTCTTTAAAAAAAAAATATAAAATTACTTATTTCTCATCATGTACTTTAAAAAGAGACATGGAACCAATACTTAGAAATGCATTACTGTCATAAAAGGTTTAACTTTACACATATTAAAAGCACTGGATGCATTAAATTGTATGAAAAATGGTGGAATTAACCGAACATTTTACTTTAAAAAATAAAATGAAAAATAAAGACACTCTCGTTTAAGCGTACAAGTATTTTCTATATTATCGGCATCCATCACTTGACATATCCAAATTAATTGTAATTTTCAATTAAAATCGATGAAGACAAGAAATGAAAGGAAGCAAGATCAGGTAAAGAGTAAGTGGTAGAAGGATATCAAAGAAGGGATGATTTGATGAACGGTTAGGGTTCCGAAAATAAACTGTACTGTTACAGGCATTCCTTATGGAAGGAAGATTATCAGAGATGATTGATTTTAAATCACTCGCAAACTAGGAAGGGAAAAAAAACACCGCGTACGTATGGATAGTGACCAAAAAATAATAAAAAAATAAACGTGGGTTTTCTTGGTACTTATATCGAAGGCGAACGGCTGTCCAAACATAAAACACAGTACGGGACATTTTTTGTAGTACGTTTTTTTTTTTGGACTAAGCAGAATCTACTTAGTCCAAAAATGCAAAAAAAACGTACTACAAAAAAATGTCCCTTACTGTGTTTTGAGTTTGGACAGCCGCGTACCTACTTATCTCTTAAGCGATTGCAATAGAAAATAGGAGCAAAGATAGATCGAGGAAAATTCGGCATGATCAGGTAATTCAAATTCTTGAAAGCAGCTAGGTCAGGGACCGGAATAATCGTTGGGCTGTATGAGGAGATGCATGTGGAAGAAGCGAGGAATGTTTACAAAGACAGGTAAGTTATTTATTGAGAGGCCACCAATGGGCCCTGAACCCATATACCGACTGACACTCAGCACTATCAAGTTTAGTCTGAAAAACTGGGCCATGGACAAGAGCCAAGAGATCTGGTCCAACAGCTCAGGGATGAAACACGCAAAGGAACTGATCACAGGGTACTCGCGGAAATTCACCACAGAAGCTCTAAAGCTTAGCAAAAAATAAATAAGGATCCTTACCAGGACCTTGGTAGGACACTGCAGACCGAGGAAACACACGACAAAAATCTCACTTCATGACTCTCCAGTATGCAGATTTTATATGGAGGATAACGAATCCACATTCTTTACAATTGTGACGCACTCGCTCACAAACGAAGTCACATCCTTGAAGGACCTCTACTGGACTCCGAGAAGGTCAAGCTCCTACCACCAAGACAGGTCGTGAGTTACATGACTCATGTAGGTCTTGGTAGTGAGCTGTAATACAGAGGGAAGTCGCAATAGACCTAATATGGTTGCAATGACATAAGGGATGCAAGATCCCTTGACCCCAAAAAAATAAAATTATTTATTTATTTCTGATACTGATTTTTTCCTCATGCACGCAGCATGTATGTTGAAACCTCTCACAGAGTAGCGTGTATGCTTCACATAAAACTCATGAATGTCGAAAATGTATATGATATAAATACGAGCATACAAAATAATTTTCGGAAAATATTATTTAAAAAATATAACTTGAGTTGTGGTACAATTCGTTCGTGTTATATACGGTATTAGTAGCTGAATTTCAAACTGCGCGGTCTCTAATTCATTTCAATGCTAAAATAAAATTATTGTTTCCATGCCAGATACTTTTATTCACCACTTAAAATTCAATATCATGTAAATAATGAATAAAACATCCGGTAAAAGCGGCCTAAAATATTTTTATTCTCTACACGTGTTACTCCATGAATATTATTTCTTCCTTTAAGGTCAACAGTACACATTATATTCCAATCAAGCCGATAAATCTATTTAAATGAATCGATTACGCATGCGAAATTGTATAACAATTTAAAGAAAATTAAATTACACACGTGCCTATGTATACATTCATTACCTTCCATTGATATTTACTTATTTGGCGTTAACTTTGTCGAAGAATATGATGATTTAAATGTAAAATAAAACACTTGTATAATACCACTTTTGAGTTTACTAACGTAAACACAACTAGTTGCGATGGTACAGATGTTCTCGAAACTAGTCATGTTTACATTAATAAACTCAAAGGTGGTCTTGAAAAAGTGTTTATTTTTATATTTTAACCCAAAATAGTTATTTTTGTACCGAAAGATCGTTGACTGGACTCTTTTTATACTGTTTTCAATTTACGCATTATAACGCAATAATAAGAAAGGAAAGTGAATAGTATAGTCAATAAAAAAAATAATGAAAGAAGTCTGAATTCAGAAGAAATACGACCACTCAGACAAATGTATGATACACGTTAGAATAGTCTTCTTCTTCTTCTTCTTTTTGTAGATCCTAGGTATCTGTTTGTGCCTCCGCATGTTGCTCTAGGGATGTTGACTCCCAGCTGTCTTTCCATCTTTTCGGAGGTCTGCCTTAGGGTCTACGTCCTTTAGGGTTGCCTTGGAGGGCGATACGTGGAAGTCTGTCTTCTGACATTCTGTTTATATGTTCCTTCCAGTATCGCCTTCGTTGTCGTCCCCACCTCACGATATCCTCCGTCTAATCCGTGAGAATGGTGAATTAAAGAAATATTGTAAGATTATTGATACATTTTCAATTTAAGTTTTACTCGGTAAATACCACAATTCCTTAAAATCTATTGTGATAAAGAATTAGTTTCACATACGGTGTTTGAAAATGATGCGGAATGCATCGAAACACGTGTCACAGTTGGTTTTAAGAAATAGTGGTATTTACTAAGTAAAACATAAATTAAAAATAGACAGATATTACCAGTAATTTAAACTATTGATAAAATTAATAAAAATAATTCAAAGAAATAATACCTAGATATCTTAACATTTTTAATTTGATGAGGTTCAATCTTCCATGAAAAATGTGGTCGGCTTTATGTAAAATTCGCACAGAGCAAGGACAGTGCCACTTTCTGCTCCACAGATAGAGGCTGGGGCCATCTCTAGGATGCGACTATAGGGCGGAAAACCAGCATGTTTAGCAAATAGTAGAGGAAAAACTCTCCAGGCCTTAAAAACCTTTAAGAAGCTATGACAGAAGAGGTTTAGTGAATGAAGAGTGGTAGTAATAGAGGAAGACAAAACACAAAATCCGTTTTTAAGAGAAATTGAATCACTTAGGTAATGAATTATTACATGATTGATACTTTTGCCGGAACCCATGGACCTACCTTGCAGACTTTAATAACAGCAAGGAATGTATTATTAAGTAGAATTATATGGCAAAAAGGTTTGTCTTCATAATATTCTCAACTGATTAGATAATTAGCGTGCGGACACAACATTATATTATGACATTGATAATTATAGTCGCGCTGTACATTTTTTTTCAAATTACATGCTAATATTGTAGTTACAACGAATGATTTAAAAGCCACAAAGAACATGTATAATTTTATTTTATATATATTTTTTCTGATACGGACTCCGGTCAGAGACTGGATATATAATAGCGAATTGTAATCAAGGTAAATATATATGTTTTAAATACGTTGTTAATAAATACAGATTTTCGTTTTTGTTTATTCTACAAAAAAAGATAGAAGCATACTATTACCAACCGACGAACTGATTTTTTTGATTGAAATTAAAGGGATATTTATTTTATTTTATTTGTTTATTTAATGGAATATTGAAACAGCGGCGTTTTCATGAAAATCACCTCGAAGGCACTCATTCGCCTGATAAATTTGTTTTACTGTTATTTCTTCACTCATTCAATTGACATGCCCAAATCATCTCAACACACTTTTCTTTATTTTATAAATAATGCTTATCTCATCATTTTTTAAAATTTTAACATCACTAAATGTAAAAATATGACAGTTGAACATACGAATAATTTAAAATCCTATATTTTACGAGTAAAGTATGTAAACAGGATGTTCTGGTGGTTTATTGTTACAATTTATATTTATTCATGACGCGTAGGTTATTCGAGTGTAAATATTTTATACACCACTCTTAATGAATAAAAACAAAGAGATTACACTTTAACTAGCACCGATGACAAAACAAATAATTAGGTATAATTTTTCTAGAATTCCTTCGGAGAGCATTGGGAATGAAACAACATAACAAATTCAGTGCGCAACTGTAATAACATAACATTTGTTGTTAAACTCTTTATTGTATGTTTCTGGAAGTGAATATATAACAAAAGGCAGACATAGGTCCTCGGAGACGAACAGCAGCTGAAACAACAGTATCATTTCAATTTCCGATACCGTTTGTTTTATTTTAATAATAAACAACATTTGCTACTACTAACGACTACTCTGTGGCGCTTCGCATACTTGTAGGGCGCCCTCAGCGTATACACAAAGATTTAGTGTCGGTAAAAATAACTGCCGACGCAACCAATTATATTTTTTTGGTAAAAGAAATTCTGTAAAACCCCGATACTACGGACCTCTATTTTACGAACTTCAGATAAAAAATCCGGTCTGAAAATATTTTACGCATTTTCGTAATTTTGAGCTGATAGAGTAAAAACAAACTTTAAAAGTGCCAACAAAACTTGATTCCTTTTTCAAAGCAGGATTACCGAAAGCAAGACCAAGTAAGTCGTGAGAGTAGAAATTTAGAATCAAGCATGTATACTCGAACCCAGGTATTAGGAAATATAGAATTAATTAGAAATTCAACTCGAGATATCACGTTTGATACTAAAATCCTATTCTATTTGATTTGTATTTATTTATATAGTGTTATTTCATCACTCCAATTAACAGCTTTAGAAAGTTAAATCGACGATTGTATCTCGTTCATCGAAGCTGCCGAACAAATTGCTCGGCATTGTGTTGTATTGGATATTAATGACTGATATAAAACTAAAAGTACCCCATAGACAGCGATGTGCGAGCGATAGTGCGTAGAAGCGCTTAATGCTTTGCCTCACGCTACCCCTAATTCCACCAAATTAGATCAAGATGCACAAAATAAAAACTAAATACACAGCGCCCTCGTTTTAAGGATTGGTTTTAGATTATTAGACTTAGCACGAATATGCAGTCATACCAATCAAACGGATAAGAAGATTAATTATCATAGTTCTAGCATCAAAGTCGTGTTTTGTTTAATTAAAATGATTTAAAAAAAACTAACAACCCGGAAGTTTATCAATCTTTCTTAGTCGTTCAATTGTATATAAGTCACAATATATTTTAAGAAATAGTGGTGTTTATCAAGTAAAACAAAAAAATCTTAGTA